>NC_050575.1:306644617-306892926 GCF_011100635.1 Trichosurus vulpecula
ATGAAACAAGACAAGATCTTAGGACTTAGGGCAGGAAAGAACCTTAGTGATCATCATTGGACCTTGAGTCCAATCTCATTTTACAGATAAGGAAAATGAGACCCAGGGAATTTCAAGTTACGTTCCCAAGGTCACTTGGGTGGTAAGTAGCCAAGCTGGGATTCAAGCCCACGCTGTCTGACTGCAAGTCCAAGGATCCTTCAGCTCCATTGTTATGACTCTTTCTGTAAGGCACTATATCCCAGCTGGGAAGATGAGACAAACACATATAACTCTAATATGATCCCTTATAATTTGTTAAATGTCTAGAAGAAGGTCTAAACAGAACCATAGGAGATATTTGAGAAAGGAAGGATTGATCACTTTTAACTAGAGGGAATCCAGGAAGGCTTCAAAGTAATACCTTGAGGGATGGGAAAGAGATCAGTAGATTTAGATTTTAGGCATGCAAATAGGCCCAGAGGTAGGAAGGGAAAGATTGAGATTGGGAACAATGGATGGCCTGATTTGGCTAGAACATAAAGTGTGTAAAGGGAAATAGTACCAGATAGTGAAGGGGAATAAAGCTAGATAAGGCTGGCAAGAGAGGATGGGGATCAATTGTGGAGGGCAGAATTTGTGTTTTTATCTTGTAGATATGGAAGGAAGGAAAAGGGTTTATTAAAGCACACACTATGTGCCAGGTACTTTGTTAAGCCTTTTACAGATATTCTCTCATTTGATCCTTACAACTGTGGGAGGTATTATCCCCCTATTATAGTTGTGGAAACCAAGGCAATCAGAGGCTAAGCAACTTGCCTTTAAGTGACAGAGAGTAAATGTCTGAAGATAAATTTGAACCCAGGCCTTTCTGACTCCAGGCTCTGCACTCTACCCACTGTACCACTTAGCAGCCCAGGTGTTAAGTATGGGTGACAGGGAGCATTGGAGGGAAAAATACAGCAGAAATAGGGCAGTTGGGAAGAAGAATGCTTTTAAAAAGTACTTTTGGACAGGTTGAGTTTGAGTTCTCCATGAGACATCGAGGCAAACATGTCTAGTGTTCAGTTGTCAATGCAAGGCTGGAGCTTAGGGAGGAAGTTAAGTCTGGAGAGCTAGATTGGGGCATCATCTACAGAAAGCTGATTAACTGGAGCTTTCGGGGTAGATAATTAATAATAATAATAATAATAATAATAATGCTTCCTCTCAGCAATTCTGTGAAATAGTAGTGTAAGTATACCTACCCCCATTTTAAAAATGGGAAAACCTGCTCTAAGTGTGGAGACGTTCTAATGGTCGCACCGCTAAGAAGTGGCTGAAGTGGAAGGAGGTAGGAGGAATTCAGACCTAGTTCTCCTGGTGTAGTACACTTTCCACTATGCCATACTTCCTAATGGATGAGATCACCATGAAAGGAGAGAGAGAAGAAAGATAGAAAGAGACACAGGGAGAGAGAAACAGAGCAGAGACAAAGAAAAGGACAGAGAGGGAGAGGAAAGAAAGACAGAGACAGGTAGGGAGAGATGCAAAGAGGGAGAAGGACTAAGTAGTGGGGAGAGAGACAGAGACAGAGAAGTAGAGAGACAGAGAAAAAAGAGAGGGAGAAAGAGAGAGGAGCAAGTAGAGAGAGAGAGAGAGGAGAGACAGAAGAGAGAAGGAAAATTGATGCAGCAGAAAAAAGAACAATGGATACTGATAACAAAGTGGTGTCATGAAACTAACAAGATTACAAAAGGAACTGATTGCATTGTGCAGAAAAAAGGGTTGCTCCCAAGCTAGATGGACGAACTCAAGCTTTACAAAAACTAACCATGTTCTAGGGTACAAAAACTCACAGATATATGCAGAAAGGAAGAAATATTAAATACATCCTTTACTGGCCAGCACATAATAAAAATTATAAGCAATAAGTGGTGTTTGAAGAAAGGATCCAGATTTAAATGGAGATCATTTAATATAATTCTGAAGAATGAGTATGTTAAAGAACAGATCATAGAAACAATATATCATTTTATCAAAGAAAATGATAACAATGAAACAACATACCAAAACTTCTGAGATGTAGCCAAGGATGTCATTAGGGGAAGATTTATATTTCTAAACACTTTTATCATCAAGCCCCCTAAAGTAAGCACAAAAATAGAAACTGTGAAAATTTTAAAGAAAGGTAAAACAAAAACCCTACTGATTTGATAAATAAGTATAAATGAGCACTTTTTAAAAAGTGTAATGAGGTGATCAATAGCTAGTTTGATTTAAAAAAGATGACTCAAATTACTAAAATAAAAACGAAACTAGTGAAGTCACAACAGGTGAAGAGAAAATAAAGGAAATTGTTGGAAATTATGTCATCCAGCTGTGTTCCAAAAACAAATTAAACAGCTGAATATTTACAAAATAGAAAATACCTAGTTTAACAGAACAAGAACTAGAGAATTTAAACAAACCATTCTCACTGAATAAGACATAACTGAACTACCAAAGCGGGGAAAAACAGTTCCAGATGAACTCATAAATGAATTATTTCAAATGGTCAAAGAACAGTGAACTTCAACATTATGCAAATTGTTTACAAAAATAGACATAAAAGAACACTTAACCAAGGGTGTGCTGGCAAATGTTTAACAACCAGCTCTTTACACACTTTTAAATTTAAAGTGCCTTATTAATATTTTCTCTATCATTTTCTTAGGTCTAGAAATCAACAAAACAATAGCTCAGGCCCTGAGTTGTGACATTTGCCAATTTTAGAGGTGTAAATGTTTATAGGGAAAATTCAACAATTGGCTTTTATGAGCCAGTACAAGTTAATACCAGCATACCCTTGCTCATCTACTACTCCCTCCCTCCCATGTCCCATCTTTAACTTTGTACAGGTTCCACCTCATGGCTGGGATGTACTCTCTCTTCACCTGTCTACCTTTTAAAATCCCTAGGTTCAAATCTTGGCTCAAATACTACTTCCTACACAAAGTGTTTCTTGATCACACCAAGTGCCAGTGATTCCCTGGCAAAATTGCCTTTTATTTACATTATATATACCGCATTTCATATATACTTAAATCTTTACACGGTATTTCCCCTTTTAGAATGTAAGTTCCTTGAGGTCAGAGACTTTCATTTTCATCTTTGTCTTACCCATCATAGTTCCTGACCTAGGAAGCTGTAGAAGGTCAATGATCTATAGCTGAAAGGGACATTAGAGATGATTTAGTCTGTCTCTGAGCCCCTCATTTTGAGGCCCAGAATGGTTAAGAGACTTGCCGAGGGTCATTTGGTAGTAACTGAACTCAGTTTCTGTGACTTCAAGGTCAGTGCTCTTTCCACTGTCCCATATTGCCTCTATAACAATAGGATTTTCATAAATACTTGTTTATTGATAAAGGGGGACTTGTCTTGCCAGACTTTAAAATACATTATGAAGGAGTAATTATCAAATCTATTGGATATTGATAAAAATTTAAAAACAGGACCACAGAAAATAGAGATACCAAAAATAGATTAAAATGTGTACAAAGGTTAGTGTTTGATGAGTATATTGATATTAAACAGCAGGGAAAGGAATCATTATTGCATAAATGTCGTTGCACAAGTGGGATAGCAATCTAGTAAAACATAAATTTAGATCCTCACCTCATACCATATACTACAATAAATTCCAACTGGATCAATGAGTTAAACATCAGAAGAGAGCCATAAAAATGTTAGAAGAAAATGGAATAATTTATTTGTCTCACTTATAAAGGAGAGATACATTCTTCTCTATCAAATAAGTGGAAAAAATAATTGAGGACAAGGGAGATAGATTTTATTATTAAAAAATAAAAATTCTGTATAATGAAAAATGATTTTTACCAATATAAAATAATATAGTAAGTAGGAAAAAATCTTTAAGGCAAATATATGAGGAAAATATAATACCTCAAATTTAGAAGAATTAATGCTAAACTATAAGGGCAATATCCACAGTAAGATTTGTATTGTTTATAACTTTTAGTTAATTATATTATAAATATATGGTCTGTTTTAAAGTATCTTTTCCTTGCCTCTTCCTTTTTCATATTTTCTTCAAGGATGCCCTCAATGTATGTATAAATAATTCTTGTAAAATTTTTGTAGAGATAGGAAAGTAGCATATAAGCCAGTTATTATTAATATTCTCTGTCACATTTATTTTGGTAACAATAATGTCTGAGATTTTTTCCAAGCCTTTGGTGTCTTCAAATCCCTAAGTACTTTGAGAATTGATCCTTTAATGTCCTTAAAATTGCATTACCTCCAATACAGACCTCTTCTGTATCTATTTGGTCTATTCCAGCTTCTCTTACTGTCTTCATTTTTTTCAGTGCCATTTTTATGTCCTCATATAGCACATCATGGAGTCCAAATATAGTGGCTCCACTGTAATTGATAAAGAATTTTATATAAAGCATCTTTATAGATCTTTTCCATCTTTTATATGTTTGTTGTCTTCCTTTCAGTTTCATCCGTAAATGCCCTTGAGATAATTTTGTTAAATTGGGTCTCTTTCTAATCTTTCTCAAATTATCCTGGTGCTTACTTTTTTTTTTTCAAATGAAGTGATGCTGCTCATAATCTTCTATTATCTTCCTTTGTGAGATCTTAAAAGCAAGTTTATACTCTGAATCAGTGTTCCCCTTCCCTGCCATATCTTTCCACTTGGCAGGGAAATAAAAAAAATGTTGACTAAGGTGATATCTGAGCTGTTTTGGTTACATTGTTATGCTGATGATTTACAATGGTCAAACTTCCTTATAAAATGGTGATAGTCTACTCTTTTGTCTATTCTTTGCTCTACTTCTATTTTTTTTTAAGCATCAACTACTTATTTAAATGAGTCAGTTTGGTGTTGCTTCAATCACACACTATATCTTCTAATTTTAATTCTTTACTTTATTTTGATAGAGGAAGTCTCCTTCACCTTGGAATTTCCTATACCCATGAAATCACAGGTCCTTTCCTTATCCCCATCCTTCTAGTTTGGTGGTCTATCTATACAAAGACAGTTGACTTACAAATGACTCCCACATGAATAATCAATTGTTTTTGTCTATAAAATGTAATCAATCTCACTTTTCACGATTTTATTTGGAATCTGTCATGTTCAACACCTCCAAACCATCTTCTCAGAGAAATGACTCATGTTGAACAGGCTTGGAATTTTGTATAGTCTAACTTCAAGCTCTTTTCTTTCTTATTATTGAGCCACATTTTGCAGCATATGTTTCATTATTTGTCCTTGTGCCCATCTGTGCATTGGCATCACCAAATATTAAAGTATATGCTGTTTTAGTTTGAAAGGTCTCATATAGTTCTTAATAAAATTTCCCTTTCCTCTTCTTCCTTGGTAATGGATATTGGTACATAAGCTGCAATTATTTTCATGGTGGTAATCTTGTAAATGATAATCATGATCAGTGCAGTAAGACATCATTAATTGTCCATGAAGTGATGCTTCCTGTAGCCCTCAAGTGTACAATAAAACGGAGTTTTCTAACTCCTTCATTTTCCTCCTTCAAGTGCCCCTCCTACAGGAGGCCTTTTATCAATTTCATATGAATTGATTGAACCAATCTACAATACCATTTGGAATCATGCAAGAGAAGTTTACCATATCGTTCATATCCTTGGACCCAGAAGCCTGGGTTTATAACCCAAAAGGTGGGTATAAGCAAGGCTCTAAGGAGAACTTGTGAGTCATTCTGTTGATCTGTGACTTCTTTTATCTTCTGGTTTAATTTAGAATCATAATGTTGAGATTGATATCAACCACTTCTTCCAGTAGTAAGTCCAACCATTGATTTTTGGATAAGGGACTCATATTTAGAGAACCAGTAGCTAAATTAATGTTTATAGAAGTCTAAAAATCTGTGATATGCCACCCCGCTTTAGTCCAGTCTTTGGCAGAGCAGAGGTAGGGTACAATGAGAAAGAAGAATGGACTGGGAAAGAAAGACCATGGTTTGGAACCCTGGATCTGCTACTTATTTATCTGAGTGATCTTGGGTGAATTACTTGACTGTTCTGGGTTTCGATTTTCTTATAAGTAAAATGAAGCAGTTAGACTAGGTGATCTCTAAGGTCCTGTCCATTTCTAAATCCTCTGTCCTCTACCAAATCAGCCAGCCTCTGCTTAAAGATTGTATACAATGTGAAACTCAGTGCTTTTATAATGCAGTGCTCACACAGAGGTCAGAAGAAGGGACAGAAGGCCATTTTCAAGGTCTCTCTGAAGAACTTTGGAATCAGTTGTGAGACACTGGCACAGAACAGCCCAGCAAGGAATGCCTGTATCAAAGAAGGTGCTGTGCTCTATAGGCATATAGTAGCAGTTGTAGTAGCTCGAAAGAAACAGGAGATGTGCAAATTTAGAGACATCTCCACTCCAAATGTTCATATGGACTATTTGTGTCCAATCTGTTGTAGAGCCTTCCAAGCTTGCTTCGGTCTGATCAGACAGTCAGACACACTGTACCTCGACCCCCCAACATAGTGATGTTGTTTTGGTCCTCTTTAAGAATGAAGGACAATAACTGACAATGCAGCCAATTCTAGGCTATGGCTACAAGAAGGCAAAGGATAGCAAGGCCTTTGGGAAGAGAGGAGTCGACCCCCAGAATTGTCTTGGAACCTCTTATGAATGGCAGGAATCTAGGCATGAGCATGGGGAGAAATGTAGGCACCTTAGTGTATAGTGTTATCTTTTAAACGATGCGCCTTTCCCTAAGCAGGTTATTAAATTAATTCAGAGCTTATGCTCACACTTAAAAGATTTCTGTCATATTTTATGAACATGATGATCTCAGAGTAATTTGCACTGGAGATGTGTCATATTAAATCAGAGACACTAATAAACTTTATTACTTAAACTCCACACGGATTAGTCGCGGCGGCAGATAAACTATCCCACCCTTGTACACATATTTATGCCCTTGAAATATGGCCTCTCCTATGGGAAAAGGTAAATAAATTTGATAAGACTGCCTCCACCCTGTCAATAAATAGACTTGCTAAGGCTGGGTACTCTGACACTGCCTAAAGTGAGTAGTTGGATGTGTCCATCACCTGACATTCCTCTTGTCCTTTATGAGAGGGAGCTAAAGGGAGGTTGGCTTGGATCCAGACATAGGCACTTTTCTTGGGATTTACAAACACTTTGGTCTCTTTGGTTTCATCACCCTCAGTTCATGCTGCTTGGAATTTATTGTGGCATATAGCTGTCCAGCAAACAGAGGGAACTGCAGAAAATCATAGACTCAGAAGCAGAGTGGGAAGGGACTTGGAGGTCAGTTAGTCCAACCCATTCCAGAGCAGGAATCCTCTTTCCAATGACCCTGACAAGGGGTCTCCCACCTCTGCTAAAGGACTTCTAGTGATAGGGAAATCTCCTTATCTCCCATAGAAACCCATTTCACTTTTAGATAGCTCTAATTGCTAAGAAAAATTTCCTTATATTCAGCTGAAGTCTGTCTTTGCAACTTCCTTCTGTTACTGCTAGTTCTGTCCTCTGGGGTTAAGAAAAATAAATCTAATTCTTCTTCCCTGTGACAAGCCTTTGAATATGTGAAGGAAGCTATCATTTTCTTTCTTAAATCTTTTCTTCTCCAGGTGTTCTGGGACAGGCCTGACTCAGGACAGTCTGATGGTTTAGATTTGGGATTGGAATGGAATGAGACATCTGTAGACCATCTAACAAAGAAGAAATTTATTTAACTATAGAGCATGGACAGTGTATTCAGCAAGGACACAGTATTGATTCAGTTGGTTTCAGTTTTTCTTCTCTCTCTCTCTCTCTCTCTCTGTCTCTGTGCCCTATTGGCATCTCTGAATTGGGTGTTAAGCCCAAGTAGGGATCTGACTCCTTCTGTGCTGGGTTTTTGTGCTTAGGTGGCCAGGAAGCTCCTCAGTGATTTGTGCCTTAGTTTCCTGTGCCAGTTAAGTCTTGAGAATGGTTGTGGTGTTTTCTTTTTAAAGGAAAAGCTAACTTAGTTTGCATGGGATAGATATTTCTCTGATGACACTAGTCTATACTTCTTCAGTTCTATCAGTTGATCTTTGTTTGACATGGTTTTGAATCCTCTGTACCATCCTGATTGGCTTTAGACAGACAATGCTTTTTCTAAAGTGTAGAGCTTAGAAATGAAGAAAATATTCTTCATGTGGTTTGACCGACACAGAGTATGGGGATGGGGGAGGACAATCATATTCTTCAATGTGGGCACTGTGTACCTCAAGATCACATTAGCATTTTTTTGCTGTTATATGACACTCTTTATTTAAATTGGGCTTGCTATTCACTAACCCCATGTTTTTCCGACATAAGCTATTGTCTATTAATGTAGCAATCAATGCCTCCATCCCTCCATCCCTCCATTTCTCCATCCATCCATCCATCCATCCATCCATCCATCCATCCATCTATTCATCCATGCATCAATAAGTATTTATAAAACTAAAAGTGAAATAGTCTCTTCCATTAAGGAGTCTGCATTCTATTAGGGGGTGAGGTGAGGGGTAGGAGACAATATGAACATATAAGGCCCCTTTGAGCTACTTCTTCAGCTTTCACTCTCATTTGTGGGTTGGATCCACAGAGGCTGCTACTTTGGGTTCTAGAAGGAAATCCTATAGGGTGGTATTTCTGAAACTATAGCTCATGAGCCCCTACCAGTGTATTTCTGAGTAACAATTCTTCACTAGACACAATTAGCTCTTATCAAAGGCATTTAATAAGGTGACCTGATAAGAACAGTGTCTATAAAATGTTCTCCTAATAATCTTGGGGTACATACTTCCAGAAATGCACACACACAGAATCTGTAGTAAGAATGGGCATACACTTAGACCACAATGGTAGTGAGAAATACATATAGATGATACACATGGCTAAGGCTACTCACTACTCTCATTCTTTAGGTCCTGAAAAGTCTTCCTTTCTTTGTGGAGTCCTTATGTAGCTCCTGAGTGCAGTATCTCAGCTGGGCGAGTCATTGACCTGTGCTCCTAAGGTTTGCTCCTCTCTGCAGTTCTACCCTTTAATTGCCGAGGCTGTATCTCTCTTGAGTACAGAGTTGCTTCTCTCTCTCTTTCTGTCTGTCTCTCTGTGTCTTTCTCTGTCTCTGTCTCTCTTTCTCTCTCTGTCTGTCTCTGTCTCTGTCTGTCTCTGTCTCTCTCTCTCTGTCTCTCTGTCTCTCTGTCTCTCTCTCTCTCTCTCTTTCTCTCTCTCTCTCTCTGTCTCTCTCTGTCTCTCTCTCTCCCCTGCTAGTGATTCTTCTCCCAGAAGCCATTTTTCTTTTGAATGACTGCTTCTTTGCCTGAATGTGCCTGGAGTTTGTCTCTGCTTCCTTCTGGATAAAGCTTAGTTATGCTTCAAACTCTCTCCTATTGCTGAATTCTGTATTTCCTACTGGTTGAGTTGAGCCCCTAATATCATCATTAGGCTCAAAACTGGAGGAGATCAAAGAGGAAAAAGACCTATATATACAAAAATATTCAAAACAGCTATCTTTGTGGCAGCAAAGAACTAGAAACTAAGTTGGTACCTATCAACCAGGGCAATGATGGTATATGAAGGTAATAGAATACTATTCTACCATAAGGAATGATGAAGCGAATGGTTTCAGAGAAACTTTGGAAGACTTATAGATTGAATTTAGGGGAACTGATGTAGAATGAAGTGAGTAAATCAATAGAACAATTTGTCCTTGTAAACAACAACTGTAAAACTAAAAACTTTGAAGGACAAGAATTTAATCAGCATGATGACCAAGCATGATTCCAGAGAACTGATGCTGAGGAACGCTACCTACTTCTTTACAGAGAAGTGATAGACTGAATGTGCAAATTAGTACACACACTTTTGGGCATGGACAGTGGAGGAATTTGTTTTGCTTGACTACGCATATTTGTTGCATATTTTCTTTTCTAGTGGAAAGGGGAAAAGGTGGGTGGGATAGAAAATAAGTGCTTGTTAATTGAAAAAATAAATTTTAATAAAAAATGGCATGGCCAGTGGTATAGGAGGAGAAAAATTTCCCTTTTCCCCTTACTGACTTCTGTTATAGGCACAAGGATCTCTTCTACATATGCCTGGATCTGACAATTCATCCAAAGCTTAGCTGTTTAAAACACTGCAAAAGGGTATCCAATTTTTGCTCATATAATGAAGTTACTCCCTTAAGACTTTCAGAGAAAGGTGTTTACACTCTTAAAGGGAATGTCCGGGCATTAACACCTTGTTACTATGTTAGCACCTCATTCCTTCCCTTATCTTCTCTTTGCTTTCTTTGACACCAACTGTATGTGGGTGTGGAGGACCAAATTTGCCCTCTCTTCCATGTATATCTAGGTATAGACAAAATATATTTATAAGATACATTCAAAGTAGTTTTGATGGGGAGAGAACTGGCAGCTGGAGGGGGTGGGGTGGGGATCAGGAAAGCCTTTATGTATAAAGTGTCTCTTGGGCCAAGTTTCTAAGAGGAGGGGAGGTGGAGCGAGTGCATTCTGGATAAAGGAAATAGCAAGTGCAAAGTCAGGGAGATGGGAGGTGGAGGGCTGGGTGTAAGGAATGGAGAGGTCAGTTTATCTGGAACCCAAATTGTGGTATTAGAGCTTAGAGTTTAGCTCCTTCATTATAATCTCCTTGGGAAGTAAAGGCTCTTTGTGGGACTGCTGAACAAATAGTTCTCATTTACCTTGGACATGGGGGGCAGGGAACCCGTAGCCTTGAGGCCACAGGTGGCCCTCTAGGTTCTCAAGTGTGGCTCTTTGACTGAAGGGCTGCACTTGAGGACCTAGAGGGCCACCTGTGGCCTCAAGGCCATAGGTTCCCCACCCCTGACCTACACCAATTGAGCAATTTACAATAACATCACTTAGCACAATGCTGGGCACATAGTAGGTTCTTAAAAATGTCAGTTCACCGACTGACATCAAGAGGGGTTGGTAAGGTCCAGATCTGGGCCCTCATGGTGTGGCTTTCTTCCTTTGGCTATAAGACAGTCCTATTTGTTGGTTTTCTTCTTCCTCTGAAAAAACATACCAGTGAGGAAATCTTGCTCTAAGAAGCTGGTACCAGGCTCTAGAACACAGGAACTTTAGATCTATGGAATCCTCTAACTCAGGAACTCTTGAATTCAGGATTACCCTTGAGTAACCTCAAGGCTGGAATCCATTCTCAGGATTGCTAGTCTCTAACCTGGAATCAGAAAAGGAAGTAGAAGGGTAGAAGAGGATAGCTAGGAACTTGAGGTTGAGAACTCTCCACTCGAGTTTTCTGGGTCAAGCAAAGGCTTACCCTTTAAGTAAGGGGCTAGGGCCAACATCTAGCTCATGTATGGTGCCCCTTCTGACAAAGGTCCATGCCCTGCAATCTCACCATATTCCTCAGGGGACTCATCAGATTGATCAGGGGTTCCCACGATCACCCCTATTATACATTCAAGAGGAGGTATATAGGATGTAAAGGGGCAATGGAGTATAAAGAACCCTGGCCTTGAGGTCAGAAGAACCAGGTTTAAATCTAGGCTTGGCCTTTTGGTAGCCATGCACTCGACTGTGCACCTCAGTTTCTTCTCTCACAAAATAAGGATGATGCTCCTTGCACTATCTACCTCATAGAGCAGTTGCGAGGAAATGATTTTTATCGGCTCTAAAGTTCTATATTAGTTCTTATTACTCACCTAATAATAACCCCAACAACTTGGAGTGCTAGTGTCCTACAGAAGGGGGTTCCCTTCCTTTCTGAAATGGAGGACAACCACACCTCCCTGAGCTGGTCTGCCTCAGCTTCCCTCTGGCAGGGTGGTGAGACTCTGTTCATATCCTCCAGCGGGAGAGATATCTCCCCATAATCACCTCCCTACCCAGCTTCGTTAACAACTTCAATTAGCCGATAAGCCTGCGATGCTTCATCAGCTGCCTGGATCGGAGGCAAAATTAAGCCGTCACATTTATGAACTGCTCAGAGAGTTCTGGGAGGAATTCCACATATTTTACGTTTAATACCTTGCCTCTTGTCTTTATTTATAATGTTAATAATGATTTGGGGGCCTTGCTCCAGAATGGGGTGGAGGATGTGAATGAAAAAGGAGGAAGGAGCAGAACATGAGTGGAAAGGTCGCTGGGGGTCTCCCTGCAGACAGGTGCAGGCTTTCCTAAGGCACTTCACATAATAGAGCTGAGCCTTTGTTGGCCCTGCTCAGATGTTCTCTTTTGTGTTGGCCCAAATGGCCCAGTGAACCAGGGAGCCTTCTGTCTTGTGATTGCACTGCAGGATGCTCTTTAAACCACCCTTCTCGCATCCCACCCCTTACATCCCCTCCCCTGAATGTCTGCCATTAATAATTCAAAGCTTGGTCCTGTCTTAGAGAAAACTCAGTTTGGGAAGGGTCAGACCAATTAGCAAGGATTTCCTTCCTTCCCTCACTGACCCCTTTCTATCCTACCGGCTGCTTTGCCAACCTTTCCTACAGGGCCGGTCCCTAACTAGAGGATGCTTGTGGCAGAAACAGAGGAAGGAGAGACACAGAATACTAGATCTGGAAGGGATTTTGGAAAGCATGGAGTTCAGATCCTTCATTTTACAGATGAGGAAATGAGGCTCAGAGAGGGAAAATAATTTTCCCCAGGTTTTTTGTTAAGTTCCCAAATACATAGGCTCTTGCTTGTGGCAAGCCCCCCAGAAAGTGGGTCACAACCCCTAGTTCCCACTCTCTGGGCATTTCAGTCAGTCACATTCCAGTTTTTTGCTTGAGGCATGAGGTAGTCTGAAGATGAGACTGTTGTCAGTCTAGCCCTGTTATCAATCAACAAGCATTTACCAAGCACCTACTCTGTGCTAGGCATTGTGCTGAGTGCTGGGAAAACAAATACAAACAAAAAGAAAGACAGTCCCTACCTTCAAGGAGTTTGCATTCTAATTGGGTAAGACAACACAGAAATGGAAGATGAGAAGTAGAGAGAGGGGGTAGAGAAGGTACCCATGAGGAGGCATGGTGGAGAAGTCTGGAGGGTCAGGAATGGAGCAAAATGAGCATGACTGGCCTGGGCACTTCTTCAAAATTGAGGTTCCAGGAAGAACTCACCAATCAGCGGACAGGGCACACAGAGAAAACTGCAAAAATCCCTTGGCCTCAGGGAGCTTACAGTCTATAGAGGAGAAATATTATACTGCCTATACAGAGATGTGCAAAACGGCTACAAGATAATTTTGAGAATTAGGCACTATCAGCCAGGAGGATAAAGAAAGGCTTCATGTAAAGTGTGTATCTTAGGCTGAGCCTTGAAGGAGGCTAAGGAAACTAAGAAGTATGTTAAAAAAAAATCTCCCCATCTAAGGGCTTCTCTGCCCTCATTCCTACCTGGTAGCTGATACTTGGAATGTGTTCCTAGGTTAAGGAATCTATGAGTTCACTGGTGTTAGGTGCTGCTTGAATAGATCATGGTCCTATATAACTAGCAGATGGTCTTCTTGAGAGGCTGTAATAGCAAAATGCACTGTCATGTGACCAACCTGACCAAGAGTCTCTTCCAGTTTGGGTAGGCTCGAGGTGCTCAGGTGAAAAACATACTGTTGATTGTCAGGCCCACAGAGATGGGGAATCTGCTGCCCTCTAGGTCCTTAAGTGCAGCCCTTTGACTGAATTCAAACTTCACAGAACAAATCCCCTTAATAAAAGGATTTGTTCTGTAAAACTTGGATTCAGTCAAAGGGCTGCACTCAAGGACCTAGAGAACTCCTCCCAGACCTCTTCTGTGTAACCTTGGTCAAATCACTTCAATTCCCAGGGCTTCAGTCATCTGGAAAATGAAAAGGTTGGACTACATGGTCCCTTTCATCTCTAGATCCAGCACCTTAGGACTCTAAAGTTTCTTCAAGCTTTGACACCAAGATATTTCTATAGGTGTGTCAAGGTAGTGAATATATCTTTCTCTCTGGGCCTCAGTTTCCTCTTCAGTAAAATGAGAATAATATTACTTGTATTACTTACCTTACAGGGTAGTTTTCAGCCTAGAGGTACTGAGTTGACCAGAATACACATAATGGATGCTTAATAAATCTTTGTTGAATTGAGAATGAAGCTTTGAAGTAGGAGGATACTTATAATAACGGGAGTAGTATTAATACTTTTAATAATAACAATGAATGCATATCTACACATAGAAACCTCAAATTATCCTCAAGAACTCGGCCAATAAACCTTACTATAACCAGAGAATGGTCACGGACTGAACTGTTGTTCCCAATCACTCAGATGTAACATCGATTCATAAAAACTTAAGAATCACATTTTTAATAGATGTTGGCAAAGCTAAACGCTCGTAGTCTCCAAGCTGCATAGAACTAAAAGCTTCCAAAATATAGAGAACTTGCTGAGATTAAAATAATGTGAGAATGAGACAAGGTCCTTATAATCCCCTCCATCCTGTCTGCTACTAGAATTTTACTGAGGATACTTTCACTGGGCCTAAAAAAAAGTGAGCTTATCCACCAATATATTTTATTTAATTACCAAAAAAAGTCATTTTATCCACCTGTGGAGTAGTTTACAGAATGTTAAATAGAAAAGAATGATAACAAGATAGGAACTTGTTGCAGGAACATTTCTCTCTGAACTTTATTGAATAAATTGAGAAGGAGTTTTCTATAATAATAGCAATCATTTTCTAAAGAATGAGAGTTTTCTATAATAGTAGAAAAATGTTTTCTATAGTAATAGTAATAAGCAATAAGAATGTTTTCTATAATAATAACAGAATAATAGCTAGCATTTGTACGTAGCTCTGAGGTTTGCCAAGTACTTAATATACATTATCTCATTTCATTGTCACAACAACCCTGTGATGTGGGCGCTATTATTATCCTAATTTTACAGATGAAGAAACTGAGGCTGAGAGACTTATTAATAATAAAATAGCTCTTCCTTTGCCCCCCGCCCTCCCCCAAAGCAGACTGTAGAAAGGGCTAGAGAGGAGGTTGGAAATGGTGCTCTCTGTCTAGAAGTTGGGGAGGGGAGGATCCTGGGGCAGAGGGCAGAATGGGCAAGCAACTCTTTCATTCTCCCCTCAACTGATCCTGGGCACATATTTGAAGCAGCAGTATACTACTACTATTACTAAAAACAACATACATTTATATAAGACCTTAAGACTTTCTAAGATTTCCTCACAACTACCCTGTAAGGGAAGTAATCCAAGTGGTATCCTCATTTTACTGATGAGGAAACTGAGACCCAGAGAGACCCTGAGACACACATAGGAATATCTTGGTGTCATTGAACTTGAAAAGGCTTTAGAGTCCTAAGGTGCTGGATCTAGAGATGAAAGGGACCATCTAGTCCAACCTTTTTGTCTTCAAGATGATCAAAGTCCTGGGAATTGGAGTGACTTTGCCCACACAGAGAGTTCTGGGAGGAATTCTGCATATGACATTTAATGTAAATAAATGTCTTTTGAGAGAAGACCAGTAATCTTTTCATTGCACCACCTCTACTTCCCTGAGTCCAGCAATCTTATTTTCCAGTTGACATGGAACCCCAGATTGGGGAAATTACTGATATAGGACCGCAGAGTTAGTAATTGCTAAAGCCTGGATTCAACACTGTGTTTGTCTTGACTCCGGATCCTGTGTTCTTTCTACTTTGTCACACCACACAGACTCTTTGAGGGCTGCCTCTGTCGTTGTGTGACCTTGGACAAGTCACTTCTCCCTTTGGGGACTCCATTTCCTCATCTAGAAAACGAGGGGCTTGGCCATTGAGGTCCCTTCCAGGGCTGTAATTCAGCAGTATTTCTACAAGTATCTTGCAGCGGTGAATACATTCAGCCTCTCCCTGTCTGGCTGGGCTAGACAGAGAGAGAGCGCTCCAACAACGAGGTCAATTAATTCCAAGCTGAGACTGAAGCCTAAGAGACAGGGAGCGGCGTGCTGAAAGATGATGGCTGGCAAAAATCATTAGAAGCATCTTTCAACAATCTATATGCTGTTATCGATCTGGTTATAGATCATCTTCCATGCCTCCCCCACCCCAACCTTTTTTCCCCCTCCAAGATCTTCTGGATCAATACAGCAAGTGCATTGAGATTGTAGCAACACATTTAAAACCTTATAAAAGGTTATTTAGTTGCTAACAGAGCAGTGGTTTCTGCAAAGCCTGCCAAAAGGTTACAGCTTTTGGGGGATCATAAATTACAGACGACAGGGAGAAAGTAAGTGCGGTTTTCTTTATTGTCTCGTTGATGGATGGACTCCTGAACAAGGCAGAAAATACATCATATCACCTTTAATGGGCGTGCATTTCTGCAGCCATAAGTCACAATTTTAAAATAGAAAATGGTGAAATATGGTGTTGTATATTCCACTTGTGACATATTTATGAGTCCTTCTCTTCTTATAAATACAGTGATTGCTATTTCAAAGCACCATGTCAGGTATGAGCTGAGCACAAACAGCTGGTGAGGCTGAAAAATTATAGCCGGGGCTGGACGTTTTCAAAAACTCTCTCTCGCAGCAGTAAATTTACTGTGTTTGCACTAACTGTTATTAAAACCAAATCCATATCTTGGCAACAGGAATCCATTGCCCGGTAACAGCTGGAGTGACAGTGGGCCCTGACAGCCAGGGTGAGCTGTAAAGTTGGCTGCTTGAACACATCTTAAGCATGAGAGGGTTGGAGGCCCCAAGCCTCAGCTCCCCTAGGCCTCCCCCCACCCCCACTTGTTCTTCTACTTCCCTAACCCAACCCACTGACATGTACTGGGGATGATCCAAGGTACAGTTAGATATTCTTATCCTTTTACATTTTCCAAAGCATTTCCTTCACAACAGTCCTGCTGGGGGGGGGGGGGCGGTGTAGACTGGGTCAGGGTTATTATCCCCATTTCACAGATGAAGAAACTGAGGCTGATAAAAGGTAAAAGACTTGCCAATGGTCATCCTAGCTGATAAATGTTGGGGCCAGGATTTTAACTCAAGTCTCTGGACTAAAATTCCAGTATTCTTTCCACCTTGCCACACAGGCTAGTGAAAGAACCTCTCTGATGAACTCTGCTTCAAGTGCAGTGAACCCCATTGCCCCAATTCATTTGGATGGACATTGCTGGGCAGCACAATGGGCCTTTATGCCTGGGGAGAGTAGTAGGAAAGGACCCTGCAGCCTGACACTAAAACTGAAAGACAGTGGACAAGACCCATAGGCGTGCTTGACACGGAAAGTCTACTGTGTAACGGCAACCACGCTGGCATACCTAGGATGGCTGCTAGTACAGGTTCTTAGATCTGCTTCACTAAGGAAAGCAACTTAAAAAGGGTCAATGGTCTTTAATTACATAGGAAAAATACAAAGAGAAATAAAGACCGACAAACAGGACTCTACTGCCTGAATCAAAGCTTTACATCCACCACTGAATCGAGAGAGCCTTTACCTCTGAGGAGTTGGGGAGCTCTGAACGCAATGGCCACTCAGAGTCTTGACCAGGGAGTCACATCTTTCTCATAAGCGAGCCAAAGCAAAAGCTCACTTCCCAGAATATATACTCTTTAGGCTCAGTGCCTAAATGGAAATTAACAAAAGGTGTGTAAGCCTTCCTACAAGCAAGCAAGCTTCCCTTAATGGGCCCCACATGAGGCCTATTGATAGATGGGGAAGATCTTATTCCCCATTGACCTTACATGCTGGCAATGGGGAAAATTTTGAGCAGAGGATCTTTTCAAAGATCTTTTGGATTTCAAATAATGTTCCTTACATTTCATTGCACTTTCTACAGTTTCAAAGCACTTTCACACGCATGAGCCTATCTGTGGAAAGAGGTGAGTTCCGAGGCAAAGGCCCTGAGTTCAAAGCCTTACTCAGTCATTTGGTACCTGTGTGACCTTGGACAATTCAGCTGCCTTTCCAAAGACTTCTTTTGTAAAACATTTAGATTATGTGCCAAGCACTGAATAAATGCGTGTTCCCTTTCCTCTCCCCTCTTGGGATAGAGGGCTCACTTCCTACTAAGGAAGACTAATCTTCTTTTGGACAGCTCTAATTGATAGGCTTCCCCTACATTGAATAAAAGGAGTTTTCTATACTACAGTGACAATTTTTTACAGAATGAGAACCTTCTATAATAGAAAAGTGTTTTCTATAATAATAGTATTTCTTCCTCTGTGGGGGGATTTGTCTCTAGTTTTGGTCACTAGTTTTGTCTTGTGGGGCCAAGAAGAACCAGTTTGATCTCTTTTCCATAGGAAAGCTCTTCAAATATTTCAAGACATCTCTTTCACGTTTCCTGTTTTTCTCTTGGCTAAACATCTACATTCCCTTTTACTGATCCTCATACGACTTGGTCTTCTGTCCCTACGTCATTCTGGTCAACCTCTCCTGGATGTTTCCTACCTTATTTAAAAAAAAACCCCAACAAATCTATAATTCTATCCTACTATGTAACTACCCTGCCACCTTCCTGTCTGTGGTTGGGTAAGGCAGCCTGGGGAGCCCATGTTTCCTTCAGAAAGAGCCCAGAGGCTCTGAGGTTCCTTCAACAGGGCTTCAGGAAACTTGGGGAGGCAAAAGTAATGAGTGGCTACTTGGGGCATGGATCCTTGCCAGTATGTACTTTGAGCTTTGCCAACACAGGGACCCTGCCAATGCAGGTGCTCTGCCAACGCAGCTTTGGGGACTTGAGTTTCAAATCTGTCACTAATGCTAAACCTCCCAAAATTTCCATTATTCTGTAGTGCAGAGGTATCTTTCAAGGTAAAAGGCAATTTGCTTATGGAAGGAGGATAATCCTTCCGACAGGCCAGTCTGTGCATAAACTACAATTTCCTGGACTCGGGAGAGTTCTCCAAATTCTCTTTCCTCATGTGCACTCACACAAAAAGCATCTAATTAGTTTCTTTTCTTTTTTTTTTTTTTGGTTGGTCCCGATTACAAACAGGAGAGCTGACCTTTAAGAAGCAATTGGTTTTTAAGTTTGCCAATTTGCATAATATCAATTTCTAAACAATATCAAGGCCACAGCCTGGCAACTCTAAGAAGGGGGGGGTGAGAGTGGGAGTAGTGGGAGCGTAAGGACTCCTTGTCACTTTCTCTTAATGAGCTGCCTTTGGCTCTTCTTTCTCAGATCGGGGGAGCAGGGCATGGTGTTTTCCTGACTGAGGCCCCAGGAGTTTAGGTTCCTGGGCCTGTATTTGGGATCTTACCCAAGAGGCTTTTGGATAAGCCTAAGGAAAATTCCTTCGTTCTTTTGGGTCTCTGATCTCTCATCTGGATCATGGAAGTTTTGTCCAGGTGGCATTGCTCCCAGTGAATCTACAGGGAGGGGGTCACATGATCTCAAAGGGATATCATCGGGGTTGGAATTTTGCTGTGCTTCTTACTGCCTCTATGACCTTGGGTAAGTAAGTCACTTAATCTCTCTGGGTTTCAGTTTACTTCTCTGTAACAGGTAGGTTACACAGCTAGGTGGTAAAGTGGAGAGACTATAGGGTTTGGAGTCAGGAAGACCCAAGTTCAAATGTGACCTCAGGTACTTACTAGCTGTGTGACCCTGGCCAAGTCATTTAACCTCTGTTTGCCTCCAGTTTCATCATCAGTAAAAATAAATGTAAAAAAAATGGGGATAATAATAGTGCCTACCTCCCAGGGTTGTTTTGAGGATCAAATGAAATAATAATTTTAAAGCACTTAACACAATGTGTGGCACATGGTAAATCTTATATAAATTTTTTATTATTATTATTATCATTGTCAGTGTTCTTAAAATGAGAGAGTTAGATTAGACCACTTTTAAAATTCTTTCCTGTTCTAAGCTCAGTTATGCTATGGTGGGAATATAAAACTGGACATATTTGTTCTATTTTTTCTACTATTCCCTTGTTTTAATAACCCAGCTAGCAGCTTCTGTGGGGGCGTAAGATCCCCCCCACAGCCAGCACCCAGGAGGCTGCCGGGACACTGGGAAAGCACAGGTTCTTTTTATCTGCTTAAACAAGGAAAGCACAGTGAAGGGGTTGACCAGCTTACTTTAATCCAGCATTCAGTTAGCATACAGACAACATTCATTTAGTTCAGGGGAAAAATGCCAGCATTCAGTTAGTTCAGGGGAGCAAAGAGACAAGCATCAAGAGACATACCAAATACAGATTCATTCAGCTAGTTCAGGGGAACAAACAGTCAGCATCCTAAAGTTCAGAACATTCATTTAGTTCGGGGAAAAACAAACCAGCACCATGAACCTCAAAACCAAAATACAAACAAATTACAAATATCAACAGATAGACCCAATACAATTCATAGGTACCAACATCTGGGCTTGGCCCGAGAGCAAGGGCTGGCCCAGAGTCATGCTTTCCACTGCTCCCACACCAACCGGAAAAGGAAAGAGAGCTCTTCAAGCTGTCCTCTCCCCTCTTATAGAGTTTTTGACATCATCAAGCGCCGCCTGAATGACCAGGGCCGATTGGTTCTTGAGCTGGCCCCTCCCCCTAGGGCAGACTAGGTTAACACCCAACAAGGCGTGGCTCTGGAGTTAACACCTCCCCCCAGCCAGCCCCATGACTCATCACACAGGAAGTTCTCCGCTCCCAGGTATAGCCCAGCGAGGCTCAATGAGGTAAGCTGAGTCACTCAAAAAAACAAAGGCCACTCTGGCTACATCTCTTCAAAGTCTCTGTCATCATTTCAACTGACATTGATAATAATAAAAAGAAGAAAGATTAAGTATAATAGTTTTAAAAATAGATGCCTCCCTACCAATTACTCATAATCTCCAAACTACATGACATGAAAAGACTTCAAAACATAGAGAACTAGTAGATGAACTTAAAACTGTAAGGGTGCCGGATGAGGTATACATGTTTGTCATTGCAGTTGCCCCAAAGATATTTTCAGTAAATCTATAGAAGATGAGTTAACAATATAAGGCTCAAGAATATAGGAATCAAAAGTAATCATTTTATCCGCCTGTAATAGGATAGTTACGTGTCTTCAGGCTATTTGTATCAGAGCCCCATCAAAAGGATGAGAACAAGATGACAATGATGTTGGGGATGGTGATTATAGCACATTAATACATTTTACATACATTGTCTCATTTCATCCTCCAAAATGTCAGGCAAATATTATTGTCCTCATATTACCGAGTAGGACATTGAGGTCCCTAGAGGTAAAGTTATTTATTTAAGGCTATAACAATATTTAGCCTTTAACTATGCTAAGTAACAGATCTTAGTAATGGTTTAGGGAGTTTAACTGAAGTGGGTATTGTAGATACATCTAGGGTTTCATACAACCTTAGTAGACTCTGAAATGCTTTAAATGTTCTGTGTAGAAACAACAAAACTTTTGATTTACAATGACTTCTGAGCTGATTTCTTTTGGCCTTATCTGTTTCTAGGTCCCAAAGGTTCATAGATATTTTTTGGGCAGTTTTGTGGTGTATGGTTGGGGAGAAGGAGGAATTTGCCCTAGGAACAAAATAGTACGTTAGAGTCTTCCTGGATCTCCATGTTTTTCCCCTGTTAGAATCTTGAGATCCTTAAGGGAGTATGAGGTTCAGGTGTGAGTCAATGAGTTGATGCTTGATTCTCTCTCAGCCTAGAATGACTTTACACTTCATGCCTTTTTTTCCTTTCTGACTTTTGTTTCAAGTCAAACCAAATGGGTTCTCAAACCAATAAGCAGGCCAGGGAACAACGACACCTTTTTCCCCTGCCAAGGCTATAATATGAGACATGAGGTCAGCTCCTTAGCAGCTGTCCAGGGAGGCTGTTTTGAAGGGGTGCCATCTTGGTTCAGTGCCTCCCTGATGAGGTGTTCCTGCAAGAATGACTTAAATATTCAAGGCAAAAGAATTGAATGTTGAGTTTGGCCAATGCACACTGTAGCTTTGTCTTAAGATCAGTCAGTGTCAGCAGACAGTTCTAAATATATTTGGGGCTCTTTTTCTTCTCTTCTTGGGAGTTGTATCCATGTAGGAATCTATCTTGCCTATGGTGATTGTCATCTTGGTATATAAATGGGCTATACCCAGCTCTCTAGGGGCTGCCTGGCTATACCAATTATTCCTTAGTTTCCTCCTACAAAGTTCTAGTGCATCTTTTGCAAATGAAGGAAAAAAACCCAAATACCCACAACCCAACAATCTTGTGTAATACTTATACATATAAAACACATGATACCACTGACTCACCATGTAAGGTCATGAAGAAGACTTAAATTTATTAATTGATCAGTGAATCAACAAATATTTATTAAGCACCTATTATGTGCCAGGCAGGCACTGTGCCCTATAGCCAGTGGGATTCTTTTTTTTCACCTTTTTTATTTTATTTAATATTTTTAGTTTTCAGCACTGATTTTCACGAGAGTTTGAATTACAGATTTTCTCCCCATTTCTACCCTCCCCCCACTCCAAGATGGCATATATTCTGATTGCTCCATTCCCTAGTCAGCCCTCCCTTCTGTCACCACCCCCCCCCCCCATCCCCTTTCCCTTCCTTTCTTGTAGGGCAAGATAGATTTCTATGCCCCATTGCCTGTATATCTTATTTCCCAATTACATGCAAAAGGTTTTTTTTTTTGAACATCTGCTTTTAAAACTTTGAGTTCCAAATTCTCTCCCCTCTTCCCTCCCCACCTACCCTCCCTAAGAAGGCAAGCAATTCAACACAGGCCACATGTGTATCATTATGCAGAACCCTTCCACAATACTCATGTTGTGAAAGACTAACTATATTTTGCTCCTTCCTATCCTATCCCCCTTTGTTCAATTTTCTTCCTTGACCCTGTCCCTTTTTGAAAGTGTTTGCTTTTGATTACCTCCTCCCCCTATCTGCCCTCCCTTCTATTGTTCCCCCTTTTTTATCTCCTTCCTCCTTCTTTCCTGTGGGATAAAATACCCAATTGAGTGTGTATGTTATTCCCTCCTCAGGTCAAATCCGATGAGAGCAAGATTCACTCATTCCCCCTCACCTGCCCCCTGTTCCCTTCCAATGAACTGCTTTTTCTTGCCACTTTTATATGAGATAATTTACTACATTCTATCTCTCCCTTTCTCCCTCTTTCAATATATTCCTCTCTCACCCTTTAATTTGATTTTATTTTTTAGGTATCATCCCTTCATATTCAACTCACCCTGTGCCCCCCGCCCCCCCCCCCCCCATATGTATTCCTTTCAGCTACCCTAATACTGATGTCTCATGAATTATACACATAATCTTTCCATGCAGGAATGTAAGCAAAACAGTTCCACTTTAATAACTTCCTTATGATTTATCTTTCTTGTTTACCTTTTCATGCTTCTTTTGATTCTTGTGTTTGAAAGTCAAATTTCTATTCAGCTCTGGTCTTTTCACTGAGAAAACTTGAAAGTCCTCTATTTTATTGGAAGTCCATATTTTGCTTTGGAGCATGATACTCAGTTTTGCTGGGTAGGTGATTCTTGGTTTTAATCCTAGATCCATTGACCTCTGGAATATCATATTCCAAGCCCTTTGATCCCTTAATGTAGAAGCTGCTAGATCTTGTTATCCTGATTGTGTTTCCACAATACTCAACTTGTTTCTTTCTGGCTGCTTGCAGTATTTTTTCCTTGATCTGGGAGCTCTGGAATTTGGTGATAATATTCCTTAGAGTTTTATTTTTGGGATCTTTTTCAGGAGGCGATCTGTGGAGTCTTTCAATTTCTATTTTACCCTGTGGCTCTAGAATATCAGGGCAGTTCTCCTTGATAATTTCTTGAAAGATGATATCTAGGCTCTTTTTTTGATCATGGCTTTCAGGTAGTCCAATAATTTTTAAATTATCTCTCCTGGATCTATTTTCCAGGTCAGTGGTTTTTCCAATGAGATATTTCACATTGTCTTCCATTTTATCATTCCTTTGGTTCTGTTTTATAACATCTTGGTTTCTCATCAAGTCACTAGCTTCCACTTGCTCCAATTTAATTTTTAAGGTAGTATTTTCTTCAGTGGTCTTTTGGACCTCCTTTTCCATTTGGCTAATTCTGCCTTTCAAGGCATTCTTCTCCTCATTGGCTTTTTGGAGCTCTTTTGCCATTTGAGTTAGTCTATTTTTTAGGGTGTTATTTTCTTCAGTATTTTTTTTGGGTCTCCTTTAGCAAGTCATTGACTTGTTTTTCATTGTTTTCCTGCATCACTCTCGTTTCTTTTCCCAATTTTTCCTCTACTTCTCTAACTTGCTTTTCCAAATCCTTTTTGAGCTCTTCCATGGCCTGAGACCAGTTCATGTTTTTCTTGGAGGCTTTTTGATGTAGGCTCTTTGACTTTGTTGACTTCTTCTGTCTGTAGGTTTTGGTCTTCTTTGTCACCAAAGAAAGATTCCTAAGTCTGTGTCTGAATCTGGGTCCGTTTTCGCTGCCTGGCTATGTTCCCAGTCAACTACTTGACCCTTGAGTTTTTTGTCAGGGTACGACTGCTTGTAGAGTTGAGAGTACTTTGTCCCAAGCTTGAGGGTTTGCATTGTTGTTTTCAGAGATTTTTCTACACAGCAAGCTCTGCCACACCAGTGCTCCTCCTTCCTCAAGACCTGCCAACATGGACTGCGACTCAGATCTGAGCAGGCTCTGCATTCCTGCTCTGATCCGCCACTTAATTCCTCCCACCAGGTGGGCCTGGGGCTGGAAGCAAATGCAGCTGTAGTTCTGTAGCTGCACCACCTCTGCTTTCCCGAGGGTGGTAGCTGAACCGCGAACTCCTTTTCACTCTGTCCCTGTAGTTTTTCCCCACTAACCTTCTCTGTTGTCTTTGGTATTTGTGGGTTGAGAAGGCTGGTAACTGCCACAGCTCACTGATTCAGGGTGCTAGGACCTGTTGCTCTGGGCTCCTGGTCTGGTTGGTCTGGCGCAGCCCATGCCGGGCTCTGCTCTGCTCCCAGCTGCTGGCAATAGACTTTCCCCAGCGACCATCCAGGCTGTCTAGGGCTGGAGCCCTGCTTCCCTCTGCTATTTCATGGGTTCTGCAGTTCTAGAATTTGTTCAGAGCCATTTTTATAGGTGTTTGGAGGGTCATGGGGGAGAGCTTTAGGCCATTCCCTGCTTTCCAGCCACCATCTTGGCTCTGCCCCCAGCCAGTGGGATTCTAAAGACAAAATGAAACAGTCCTTGCCCTCATCAAGCTTACGTTCTTCTGGGGGAGATGAATCAGCTGATTTTAGGTGGATTTGAATCCCAGCTCTTCCATTTATTTCTGTAGGACTGGGTAAGTGTGAGAGAGTAGACCCATGAAAACCCAAGAGGAGAAAGCATCTGAGAAGAGATAGATGGTGAACAGTATCAAATACAGAAGAGGGGTCAAGAAGGGTGAGGACTGAAAAAAAGCCATCAGATTTGACAATTGAGATCATTGCTAACTATCAAAAGAACACCTAACTTTCCTGTCCCCCTTAAGTCATTCCTTCTTTAGGTTAACTATCGCCAGTTCCTTCAGCTGATCCTCATAGGGCATAAACCTGAGCACCTTAACTATCCTGGTCAGCCTCCTGTTCATACCTTTAAACTTAGATCCCTTCTAAAATGGGGTGCCCAGAACTGAACTCAATACTTTACATATGAATTGGCCAGAGTAGAGTGGAACAGAACTATGACCTGATTATTCCTGTTAGCTATGCCTCCCAGTGCAGCCCAGCATTTCTTTAGACTTTTCCAATTAGAGAATCCAAATGTGGAATTGGGTGTCTCATGGGCTCTTGAGTCCTTATCACTGAGATCCTTAAAATGGGGTTTAAATAACCACTTATTGTAGAGATATAAGTAGGATCCATGTTCTGGGAGACCTCTGTGGTTCTGCCCAATTTTGCTTATATGGTTTTATGATTACAAGGCATCTACTAACTACCAAACAAATGCCACTCAGAGGGCAGGCAAGCCAATGTAGTTGAAGTAGCAGGGAACCCTGAGGGAGAGACAGGAGGCAGTATGTGCCATGCAAGAAAAACCACAACCACCATCTTGACCACTATTTCCCCCTGTTTCTTTATGGAAACAGCCCAGGACCCTGAACCCAAGGGCTTTTGGAATAGCAACACTTTCAGCCCAGTGTCCAATGGTTCAAGGCCAAAACCTAAAGAAGAGATGTTACCACCTACTTTGCTGCTGCACCCTAAGGACCTTTCCATTGGCCTTGCAGACAAAACCTCCCAGATGTGCTGTCTCTCCATTAGAATGTGAGCTCTTTGTGAGCAGAGATTGTTTTACTTTTTGATTTGTATGCCTTGCACTTAGAATAGTACTTTGCATAAAGTAAGTGCTTAATAAGTTCTTCATTCATTCATTCATTTATTTAGTCATAAGATTTGGTTTGAGTCCTTGGCTAGCTATAGATTTACTGTGATCTGAGGCAAATCATAACCTTAAAATCTTTCATAGAATCATAGATTCAGAGCTGGAAGTGATCTTAGAAGCCATTTAGTGGGGGCAGCTAGGTAGTACAGTGGGTAGAACACCGGCTCTGAAGTTAGGGGGACCTGAGTTCAAATGTGACCTCAGACACTTACTAGCTGGAGGCAAATCACTTAGCTCGATTGCCTCATCCAAAAGGCCATTGAGTGAAACCCCTTGTTGCTTCAGGTGTAAACTGAGAAGATTTAAGATACATCAGGTCTTCTGAACTTGGCAGGGTTAAATTCTTAAGTCCTCTTCAACTGCCTATTCTTCCCAGTTTTCTGCCAGCCCCCATCTCTTAGCATTTGTGAGGGCTGGAGAAATTTTAAAATGTTTAAAGTTGAGGATTCAGAATATACGTGGAAGATGCACAATATTTGGGATTTGAATCTTGGCTTTGATACTAGCTGTGAGTATCTAGGATATACTTAGTCTCTTTGAGCCTCAGTTTCTCCATTTGTAAAACTGGGATAATAATACTTGTAGTACCTAGCTCATCTACATAGTTATTGTGGGGAATATGCACTGTAAACCTTAAAATGTCATGTAACCATAAGCTGCTAATTAAAAGTCTTTGGCTCTTTTCCCTTCCAGTTATCTTATGGTGTCCAACAGTCTGACCACACCCTTGACACAAACAACACCTTCTGTCCTTATCTATCGAGAGACGTGTCCAGATAGATGAGACAATTGCTTATTTCTCCCAGGTCTAGAAGGGAGCATAAATTCAGCTTTGCAATTACATGGTACAAAATGTCATAAACACACATAACTCACTACCAGCTCTAGTTTATGAAAAATATGGAAGCACTGAGATTGGGAAGCCTTCCTCCCTGGAGTTCTGACTGAGCCTGAGGGTCAGGACATACTAGAAATGATAACAATAAAAACAGTACCTTGTGTTTAAATAGCAGCTGAGCACTTTCATATCTGTGGTCTCATTTTATCTAGTAGTATACCTGTGAGACAGTCAGATGATCAGGAATGCTCTATGTGTTTTATAGATGGGGAAAATATAGGCTTTGGTTTGGAAGGCTAAATGCCTTTTTGAAGGGAGTTCAGGCCTGGGACAGAAAGAGAAGCCACATCTTGCACTTGAGGTCAGTCTTGGGATCATCCTGAATGAAAGAAAAAAATAGAAATCTATTAGTTGAAACATACAGAGCATCCTTAACCTTCCAGAGAAGGCATTGGTCACCTAGCTCTTCTTGTGACATGGACCTCTCAGCAGCTCAAGAGGTCTCTATGGGTGAGACTCTGTGGTCCTCTGTGAAATAGAGGGATGACAATCACTGCATACTTTCTTTCGGCCCTCTTAGCCCACAAAGAAGATAGCTAACTGTCAGATATCAAGGAAAGGTTAATCTTGTAGTACTGGACACAGGTTATAGGTTCCCTTTACTTTATGGGTCCGTTTGACCCCCTTGAAATGATTGTAGACCTAGGGACAAAGGACATAAGGCCCTTTAAAGAAAACACACCTTTGGAAGGTTATGTGCAAAACTAATCACTTATCTCAGCACAGATGGTTCTCTGGGGCTAAGTGAACATGGGTAGAAACAATATTCAATCCAATTAAGATTATGGCTTAAGAAATAGGAAGGGAAAAGTCAAGATAGATACCTACAGCATATAAGGCATCTCATATGAATAATCCCAAACAAAAGGAAATTTTTGCCACGGTCAGCAATGTTATCTTTCCCAGGTTCTACATGCTTTATGGGTTTGAAATTTCCTCAAACTATAGCTCCATAGGAGTCAACCATGTGATATGGCAGCCCCCAAACTCAATTACTCTTGGGCTTCATTGTATTAAGTAAGGCATGATGTCTAGTCTAGGGCTGTGATAGCTCTTCATACTCAGTTTTGGGTGCCAAATTCTAGGAAGATCACTGGTAAATTGGAGATTGTCCAGAAGAAGGTGACCAGGACTATGAAGGGCCTTGAGATCATGCATATGAGGATGCATAGAAGGAACTGGGAATGTTTAACTTGGAAGACAGAAGACTTAAGGGGGTTAGTTGCCTGTTTGCAGGAATCTAAGGGCTGTCAGGTGGGAGAGGGTTCAGACTTGTTCTGTTTAACTCCAGAGTCCAGAACTAGGAGCAGTGAAGGAGTGAAAGTTGCAGAGTTGATGAATAGACGACGCATAGAAAAATTTCCTATTAATCAGAGTTATCCAAAGGGATATCTTGGGAGGTAGCTGAGTTCTGCTTCACTGGAGGTCTTTGGGCAAAGGCTGGATGACCTCTTGTCTTGTATATTGTAGAGAAGATTCTTGTTCAGGTCCAGATTGGATTCTGGTCTTAGAAGTACCCTTGAAACTTGGAGATAATGTGTAGTTCTTTGACATGTATAAATGTATGAACAAAGGGCTATGAAATATCCTGAGGAGTAGGAATTCAATACTAATGGGTTGTGAGATGTGAGGTGTTAGGGAAGACTTTGTGGATAAGGTAGCATTTGGGTTGAGATGTAAGGGATGTGAATAGGGAGTTGATTGGTCATCTTTGTACAGTTATCCCTTCTACATTGCAGAGGTTAGGGCCACAGCACCCCTGTGATCTAGAAAGTCCATGTAAAAATTTTTGGCTCTCTTTTTGTACCAGTGAAGAAGTCTGAATTTTTTCTTTTTCTTTTATGGGGTGTTTACAGTACTTTATTGTAAAATCCGGGTTGATATTATACAACACTATACATGTATTTACGCATTTCTGAGTTTCTAAACTTTTTCTGTGTCATCTGCTGGTCCTTGAGTGTTGTCTGCAGCTTCTGCAAAACTCCCCCCAAATTCCCGTTTAATTTCTTATGTTGATCCATAATATATTGAAACTGTGATGGGGAAAGTCATGATGTGGAAGGGATAACTGCATGTTGAAATATATGTGTGTAGGAAACCTGCCAATGCAGATAGGGGTGGTAGACCACATTCCAGTTTAGGGAACACTGTGAGCAAAAAGCATGGACGTGAGAAAGCATAGTCTTTGTACCCTGAAGGGGGTAGAGCAAGCAGTCCTATTTGGCCAGAGTATAGAGGATGTAAGAAGAGTGCCATGAGATAAGGCTGAAAAGCTAAGGCTGTACCACATGGGGAAGGCCTTGAAGGACAAACTCAGGAGTTCGAAGTTCACTTGGTAGGGAGTAGAGATCCAGGGATTTTGAGGTTTTCTTTTTTCCACTAGGACAAATGTTTTACACATAGTAGGCACCTAAAAATGTTGGTTTAAACGAGTGAGTTTTGAGCAAAAGAACCAGGTTTATGCTCTAGGAAATATTTGTCTGTCAGTGGATGAAGGACAGATTAGAGGGCAAAGAAGAGGCTCTGGCAATAGTCCAGGTGGGGTAGTACCAAGGGCCTGCAGTAGGGTGAAGGCAGGGGGAGAGCCTGTCATCTAGAGCTCCTTTGTGCTCATTACTCTCTCCCTCCCTCTCTAACCCACCTGTAAGCTTGACACTTAGCATCTAAAATCTTTTGCACAGAGCAAGGTCCCTGGCCCTGTTCATACGCTGTTTTCTTTCCAGCACACATGTAAAGACTTTTAAGTTGGCCGCTCTGTTTTATAAGGTTGCTACTTCCTGCCCTGACTTTATTACATCTGTTCTTTGGGGCATGGTATTATAAATTGGGCGTGTGACGATGTGTAATCACTAACTGAAAAGCCAATACTTTTTTTTTCTTTTGCTACAACAGCAGCAAAGCAAATAAAAGACAAGAATGACAGGGCCTGAGCCATTCTTGACAGAGGGATTTATGGGCACATGTATATTTAAAATCTGATTTGAAATGGAAGAGGCAGCATGATATAGGGTAAAGAATGCTATATTGGGAGCAATGGCTAGGGCTCTGGGCCATGAGTGTGAAGACTTGAGTTCAAATATAGTATCAGATACTCTGGGCAAGTCACTTAACTGCTGACTGCCTCAGTTTCTTCAAATGTAAAATGAGGATAATAATAATTAATGATAATAAAAATAATAACAACATCTGCCTCTCAGGGTTTTGTGAGGATTAACTCAGATGTTGGTAAAGCACTTAGCCCAGTGCTTGGAACATAGTAGGTGTTCAATAAATGCATGTTCCCTTTCTTCTCTTCCAAGTTTAAATGTAGGATCCTATGAAAACCTTGCAATTCTAATGATGTTGGTTCCCTCGGCAGTCCTTGTTTCTGTTTGCTTCCTGGAGAATTTTCCAAATGCCTGATAGTTTTGGGATGGGGTTGGGGAGAGGCTAGAGTGCAGGACAGTAAGATATTTTGCTTATAGACTGTCTCATTGCTTTTTAAATATTTAACCATTGCTTCAGCCTCAGAGGCAGTGTTGTCTGGTGGAAACAGCACCATGTTTGGAATCCCATACTTATCACTTAGGAATCCTTGAGCAAATGACTTGATCTTTATGTCAGTTTTCCATATCTATGAAATGGGAATAACATACATGCCACCACCTCACACAGCTATTGTAAGTAAATCTTAAAGTGCTTTTTTATTCATCCTTCCTCTGATCCTTACTGTATATATGACCATGGGCATGTCACTTAATCTTTCTCGGCCTCAGTTTCCTTAACTATAAAATGATGGGGTTGGTCTAAAATACCAAAAGTCTTAGTAATGTTTTAAGCTACTTAAATGTATATTATATATTAGCTATTGTCTAAATATATATATACACATATGTATGTACAGTCAATTCTGCTATAATGTGACATATACATTTCTAAAAATTACTGCACTATGCAAAATCATACAATAAAAATTACAGGGCTTATGGGAAAAACTGGTGTACAACACTCAAAAACATTGTCAGTAACACATAAAAAAGATAGGAACCTAATAAAAATGGCAGCACTGTCTTATACATGTTAAATGGTTAAGATACACACAACTATTATAATAAATAGTGGTAATGTCTACTGCCTCAGGCTGCTGCTTGCCCTGTACCCCATGTTCCCTAGGGGCACAGGCTGACAGAGTGCAGGTAAGAGGGTGGCTTCAGTAGCAACTTGAGGAAGGGAGGAAGGAAGAAAATGGAAAAGGATGGGAACAGAGAGTGGGGTTTGTATTTGGACTAGCCCTCTTCTGCCCCCAGCTCCTATTCAACTATACTAGAAGACATATAATCAATATGGCACTTTACCTTGAAAAAGATATGCTTATGGAAGTGGCCATCAGAAGAGTTGTAGATTATGAGTTATTGTGAAGTTGGGCAACTTTCTGAGTGCTTCCCCCCTCCCACTTTTATAAATGCCTTTATTATGAACTAAGAATGTCCTATGGCTGAATGGTGGAAAAGACATTAGTTGGGAGTTATTAGCTATGACTTGGAGAGGATTCTGACTCTGCAAATATCTAGAACTGAGGGTAGCTTACTGGAGAGCTCAAAGAAAGGGGAAGCTCTGGGAGCTACAATAATTATTTGTCTACATGGCTTGCCTCTCATTAGAGTGTACACTCAATGAGAACAAGGTCTGCCGTACATGTGGATTGTAGAATCAAAGGAGATAATAGTATATAAAATGCTCTGAAAGCCAAAAAGTACTATATAAATGTCAGCTATTATCATCATTATTGTTATTAACTCTGTCTGTATTCCCAGTACCTAGCAGAGCATCTCTTACACGGTTTTTGTTGTTTAGTCGTTTTAGTCGTGTCTGACTCTTCGTGACCCCATTTGCAGTTTTTTAAAATTTAGTGTTTTATTTTTCCCCAATTACATGGAAAACAATTTTAGCATTTGTTTTTTAAAACTTTGATTTCAAAATTCTCTCTCTTCTTCCCTCCCCATCCCCTCCATTGAGAAGGCAAGCAATTGATATAGGTTATATATATGTAGTCATGTAAGACATACTTCCATATTAATCATGTTAATGATTAGATACTTGCCCCCTCCCCTAACCTCAAGAAAAATAAAAAAAGTAAAAAAAGTATTCTTCAATCTGCATTTAGACACCACCAGTTCTTTCTCTGGGAGTGGATAGCATTTTTCATCATAAGTCCTTCAGAGTTGTTTTGGGTCATTATATTGCTAAGAATAGCTAAGTCATTCACAACTGATCATCTTACAATATTGACGTTACTTTGTACACAGTACATTTCACTCTGTATCAGCTCATATAAATCTTTCAAGGTTTTTCTGAGAGCATGTGCTCATCATTTCTTACAGCACAATAATATTCCATTATAATCACATAATTAAAATTTGTTCAGCCATTCCGCAACTGATGGGCATCCCCTCAATTTCCAATTCTTTGCCACCAGAAAAGAGCTGCTATAAATATTTTTGTACATATAGGTCCTTTTCCTTTTTTTAAAAAAATCTCTTTTTGGATACAGACCTAGTAGAGGTATAGCTAGGTCAGAGTACATACATGGTTTTATAGCCCTTTGGGCATAGTTCCAAATTGCTCTCCAGAGTTGGTTGGATCAGTTCACAACTCCACCAATAGTACATTAATGTCTCATTTCTCCCACATCCCCTCCAAAATTTGTCATTTTCCATTTCTGTTCTATTAGCCAATCTCATAGGTGTGAGGTAGTGCCTCAGAATTGTTTTAATTTGCATTTCTCCAATCAATAGTGATTTAGAGCATTTTCATATGGCTTTAGATAGCTTCGATTACTTCATCTGAAAGATGTTCATATCTTTTGATCATTTATCAATGGGGGAGAATGGCTCTTGTTTTTATAAACTAGCTTTCTGCACTCTTGTGGAAAAAATTACATACAAGCAAACTCAAAATTCTAGCTATGCTCAAAATGCTCCCTGATATCGTAGTCTCATGGGAGCAAATTCGGGTTTTCAAAGCAACCATTAAAGCAGAACTGACTGCATATGTATGTGTATGTACACACACACACACACACACAATGTATACACACATATATCTTACTTATACAAGGTGTCCCAAAAGTCTTAGGGCAGTTTTAAGCTATTAAAGTATGTTATAGGCCAGACCAGCTACTTTAAAATAACTATTGCATTGTATATTACTGTGGGTAAAAGGGTTATTATAGCTGTAGGGTATTAGTGTGTGGCAATGTACCTAGAGCCCCACAAAGGATTGCTAATTAAAGGAATGCCTCATGACCTGAAAAATAAGGACATTGAAAGTACCTTATGTAGTGCTCTGGATATTTGGGGGTTATATATGAAATATTTACTAATTGATATGAGGAGGACTTAACCCTGTCTGTTTTCTGTAAATTATCTGGCAAATAGACTGTTACTGAGCAGGTGAGTGATATGGTCAGATCTGTGCTTTAGGAATATCATTGTAGCTGTCGTTGTCCTTGTTTGTTTTTAAGAAGACCATGATATCAGGGTGAATGAGATTTAAGTGAGGCAGGGCTGTGCAAAGTCACCAGCCTCACTTTCTCCTCCAGAGCCATCTGGGTCCAGTGGCCAGATGTCTATCAGGATGACCGGGGATGGCCCTGAATCATTGTAGCAACTGTATAGAGTTTGGGTTGGAGAGAGGGAAAGACTTGAGGCAGGGAGAACAATGGCGAAGCTCTTCTAATAATACAGGTTGGAGGTGGTGAGGACCTGAACAAGGATGGTGACTAGATGAATGGAGAGAAGGGACCAGATCTGAGAGATGCAGAGATATAGATAGAATTGATGAGATCTGGCAACTCAAGGGGTCAGCATTTAGTCTCCTATATAGTCTGGGCTCCAAAGTTACAATGTTGGAGTATTTGCAAAGGTTAGAGGAGCAATTTAACAAAGCAAAAGCCTATGCCCAGTTCCTTAACATCTTTCATTTTCCAAGTCATGCTGTGGGTAGATAAGACTTGGTATTCAAAAGAGCAGTAAAACCAGAAGATGTAGATGCTGTCACACTGTCCCCAGCAAGCTCAGGACTACTGGAGGACAGGCAGCTCTCAGTGGATTGACCTAAAATGTGAGAAACAATGGAATGTATATGAGCAGCTGCTAGAGATAGTGGAACTACTTGAGGAAACACTTGATTACAGAGAGAGAAAATTCTATGACATAGAAAAATGCTTTCCAAAATATTTTCTTATGTATAAGCTAAAGAAAGTACAAGGGAGGCCATCTCTGGTCATTCAGATTCCAAGAAGGAGGCTCGTGAGAAGTGTGAGGAGTAATGGTCAGAACTGCTCCTCCCAGAAAGACCATAGATCATGGAAGCAGAGATGAGGGTAGCATGAAACATCATCAGCAGAGCAATGAGAAAGAGACAGACCCATATTCTGTGATAGCTATAGAACACATGGATGTGTGTATACTGGACATACTTGAATGGGGAATATAGAACGGATTAGGAAGAGTCAGGTGCCTATTGGACCAGTTTTAGGAAAATGAGAACAAGGTCAGGGACACAGGTCAACCCAGACCTCAAAGAACCTAGGTCTTACTTTATGATCAGCCATGGCTTCTAACCTGGACTCATACGATCTCATACTCAAGAGACTCTAAGGTTTGGAGATAGATGTCGGTCATTCTGTAAGAAAAATTTGAAAAAGATATCTCCATGACAGGGGTTCTTATACTGGGGTCTCCGGATGCTAGATGTTAGGAGGTTCACAAACTGGCTTTTAAAAATATTTTGATAACTATTTCAATGTAATTGTTTTCCTTTGTAATCACATGCATTTTATTTCATGCATTTCTTCTGAGGAAAGATCTATACATTTCACCACATTTCCAAAGGAGTCCATTACATGTACAAAAGGTTAAGAACTCCTGGACTAGACGGTCCTTTCAGTTGTGAGATTCTGTGACTTTTGCAAAATTGGAATACTCTTTGTCCTCCATTCTTGTTCATTCTTTTCCAGCTTCCATGATTTGGCTCTCACCCTTTCCTCCATGCTTGGGTGGACTTCTGCCTTATCTCCACCTGAAGACGTCCCTCCCTTCCTTTAAGGAATCACTTAAGGCCCCACTTTCATTTTGAAGCTTTCTCTCTCTGACTCTATCTTCTCCCCAAGTAAAAGTGATCTCTCCCTCCTCAGAGATCTCATAGCACTTTGCCTGGACCCCTCCCTTGTGTTTATCTTACTCTCTCTGGTCACAGTTATTTCTCCCTCTTATATAACATTTGTTGCTTGAAAGTAGGGCCTGTGCTGTAGCTGTTTTTTGAAAAAATTCTGATGTTTCCCTGCCAAGTTACCTGGCATTTATATATATATATATGTATATATATATATATATACACACACACACACACACGTACATATCTATATCTAAATCCATATCTATATCTGTATACCTATATCCATATTTATATATCTATATCTGTATCTCTATCTCTATATATCTCTCTATCTCTATAGACACTGTTGTCTCTCCATTCCCTTCCCCATCCCCTGAAATGTTAGTTCCTTCAGGACAGGGATTATTTCATTTTTGTCTTTGTGTCTAGCACAATGCCTAGAACACAGTAGCTGCTTTATTAAATGCTTATTTATGGATTGATGGTCCTTACCACTTACAACAGGGCCTTGGGTACAATAGGTTTTTAATAAATGTTTGTTCAATTGAATTGAGTGCTCAGTCTTACCTTTTTTTTTGGCTCAGAAAGATTTTGAAGGTCATATGTTTCCAGACCATGTCAATTGTCATGATTAAAGGCTGGCAGAGGGTCCTAGGATCAGGAACTAGAGAGGAATCTAGGGATTCAACTAATCTAACATCTTTTCATTTTACAGAAGAAGAAACTGAAACCCATCACTTCTTTGCACCATTACTCAGAGGACCCTCCATATTTCTGTTTACCTTGTCCTATATATTTGGAACAATGAAAAAAAGTTTTGGGGGGAATTTCAAATTAGTTTTATATAGAACACCACCACACCAAAACTCGGTAGACTGACCTGAAATGTGAGAAACAGTGGAGTATATATGAGCAGCTGCTAGAGACAGTGGAACTACTTGAGGAGAGACTTGATTACAGAGAGAAAATTTTATGACATAGAAAAATGCTTTCCAAAACATTTTCTCATGTGTAAGCTAAAGAAAGTACAAGGGAGGCCATCTCTGATCACTCAGATTCCAAGAAGGAAGCTCATGAGAAGTGTGCTGAGTAACAGTCAGTACTGCTCCTCCCAAAAAGATCACAGATCATGGAACCAGAAATGAGGGTAGCATGAGACACGTATGAGAGATGCCTATGTAACCAACTGTATCATCCAGATAAAAAAAATTAGAGTTAAGGTTATTTTAAACAGTAGTTTAAAAAGACACAGTATTGGGATGTTACTTACTATTATACGTAGGACACCGCTCTGCCTTTGTTTTGATTAATTAATTTCAGAGCTCCTTCTTCTGATTGCCCATCTTGCTAATGAAGTGACCCTGTTTCTTTTTTTTTTTTTTTGGCAGGGTAATTGGGGTTAAGTGACTTGCCCAAGGTTGCACAGCTAGTACATGTGTCAAGTGTCTGAGGCCGGATTTGAACTCAGGTCCTCCTGACTCCAGGGCTAGCGCTCTACTCACTGCACCACCTAGCTGCCCCTGATGCTGGTTTCTTAGGCGCTGTTCCAGAAGTATCTGCTTTGGCTGGGTCTATCAAAATAGAAAGGCCTGGTAAATGGTTATATGTCTGCCAGCCCAGTTAAATTTTAGAGCTCCATTGTCTATTTTCCATGGATCTTAGAAAGTTGTCCATCATCCAGTGATGAATCATTTTCATAGCCACTCAAAAAGAACCTCTGTTAAGGTGTGGGAGGATTGGGAGCTGCATAGGGAGAAAAAAATGCCCATATGGGTGAAATCACTATCCTTTGCAGCATTTTAAATATTTTTATTTATTTCATTAAATATTTCCTAAATATATGTAAATTTTTTAAAATATTCATTTAAAAAATTGAGTTCCAAATTCTCTCTCACTGCCACCTCTCCCTCACCTCTTGAGAGGGCAAGCAATATGATATCAATTTTACATGTGAAGTCATGCAAGACGTATTTCCATATTAGCCATGTTGCAAAAGAAAACTCACACAACACCCCCCTCCTCCCCAAGAAAAACAAAGAAAGTTTAAAAAAAGTATGTTTCTTCAATCTGCACTGAGTCCATCAGTTCTTTCTTTAGAGGTGGAAAGCATTCTTCATCATGGGTCCTTTGGAATTATCTTGGATCATTGTGTTGATCAGAGTAGCTAAGCTTTTCACAGTTGATCATGGTTATAATATTCCTGTTACTGTGTATAATGTTTTCCTGGTTCTGCTCACTTCACTTTGCATCAGTTCATATAAGCCTTCCCAGGTTTTTCTGAAACCAGTCCTGCTCATCATTTCTTATAGTCCAATAGTATTACATCACAATCAAATACCGTAACTTGTTCGACCATTCCCAGTTGATGGGCAGTTTCTCAATTTCCAATTCTTTGCCACCAGAAAAAGAGCTTCTATAAACATTTTTGTACAAATAGTTCCTGACCAGATCCACTAAGGTTAAGATATTCTTGGGAGGTAGCAGTGGGGATAACACTTCATACCTGATCAACTGTTATAAGCTGGCCTCTTACCAAGAACACAGACCCCAGGAATGGGATCAGGGATAGGTTGATGGGCAGGTTGGGTAGCAGAGTTGGTAATAATTATGGCCTGAGGAAGAAAGTGGAATTCTTACACCCTAAAGATAAGCTCCTGGGTCATCCTGAGAGCAGACAAAGGGTCCCAGGACAAAATACAATAAGAGCAATCACTTCATACTGCAGATTGGAGACAGAGAGATGGAATTTGGGTTAATGAAAGACAGAGAAATCCCTTTGCATTGTTCATCTATAGCTCCACCCAGTCCTGGACATAGCAGGTCTTAATTGGGGATTATGGAACCTGCTGATGACCAGTCCAGTTGAGACTGACAGGACTGGGTCACCAGGTAGAAACTGGACTTTGCGTGGTGGGTGTCATTGCCCAAGTCACAGCCTAGAGATCCCAAGAATATCATAAAATTTAGATCTGGAAGAACTTTAGACACTATCTAGGACAGAAGTCTGCCAGTAAATGTTTAACAACTGGCTCTCTTGGGGGGAAAAGTATGTACTATGCATTTTAAAGTTTATTATTAACATTCATGATAAACATTTTCTCCATTGCTTTCTTAAGGCTAGGCGGTCAAGAAAACAACAAATCAAGCCCTGATTTGTAGCATTTGCTGATTTCTGAGGTATAGATGTCATATTCAAAATTTAACAATCAGCCCTTCCTTTCAAAAGCAACAATCATTTTATAAATGAGGAAACTGAGGCTTAGAGAGGAAAAGTGACTCCTTATCTAGGTAATACATGGCATAGCTGGTATTTGTACCCAGGCCTTCTGATTCTAGATCAGAGTTATTTCTACTATACCACACAGGGATGAGCTTGTGGGCTGGTTGGGAATGGGTTAAGTAACAGCCACTTAAGATGTGCCTGTGTAGGGGTATACCGTTCATCATGGTAAGTGTCATAGCAAAATCAATTCTCTGTGTACTTTGGGGAATTACAACTATCATTTTGGTGTGATTTATTTGGTGTATAACACGAACATGGCTATTTGTTTCATCATTCTGAAAGTTCATCTAAAATTGCTTTGAGTTTCTGGTTTTCAGGGGTGACATGTCCAATTGTTATCTTCTCTCCTATGAAATATGGATCAAGGGATACATTGCTGCCGGCCTTAAGAGTTTCCTTTGTGGTTACCTGTTTTGGGTTGCAAGGGGAGTTTTATTGCTTTCCCTTCTCCCAACCCAGGCTCTTTTTAGCAGGAGAACTCAGAGGAAAAGCTAGTCTTAGCTCTTTGTTCTGGTGCCTCCTAGGATAATAACAATAATGATGATAATAACAAATGGCTGCTCACATTCCTATAGCGCTTCAAGGTTTACAGAGCATTTTGAAAAGCACTGTACCATGCTGCCTCTCCCCTGGTACATTTTAAAATAATAACTCACATTTCTAGAGAACTTTCAGGTTTACAAAGTGCTTTTCTTTCAGCTGCTCTATGAGGTTGAGAGTATATGTGTTCCTAATCCCCATTTTGCAGAGGAGGAAACTGAGGCTGAAAGGTTCTCTTGCTTCTTTTAAGTCCCAACTAAAATCCCATTTTTTTAGGAAAACTTCCCCAAACCCTCTTAATTCCAATGCCTTCCCTTTGCTAATTATTTCCTGTTTATCCTGTATATAGCTTGCTTTGTATATATTGTTTGCATGTTGCCTCCCCCATTAGACTGTAAGTTCCAAGAGAGCAGGCACTGTCTTTTGCCTTTTCTTGCATCCCCAGCACTTAGCACAGTGCCTGGCACATAGTAGGCGCTTAGTAAATGTTTATTGGTTGATTAAGTGACTTGCCCAAGGTCACACAGCTAGTAAAGGTCTTGCCCTGGGATGTGAACCCAAGCATTTTGCCCCTTTGCTGTGCTTTTTTCCCCCCCATCTTTAGCAGGCTGTCTCTTTTTCTCCCCTTGCAAGGTTGGGGGAATCAGCTCTCAAGATTTAAGACTCCCACCTGAAGCCTGGTTTAGTCATTAATAGTCATGACGATGATGATGACTAATGATATTAGCTGAAATTTATTCAGCAGTTTAAGTAACTCAAAGTGCTTTCCATATGTCACCTCATTTGACTCTCACAACAACCCTGTGCGGTACGTACTAAAGGGCTAATTCCCTCTTTCCAGATGAGGAAACCGAAGCTTGTAAGAGTGAAATGATTTTTTTTTCCCTGCCAAAATGGGAGATCCACTCATAGGAGTATTAAGAAGCTCTTTTCTCCCATCTGCCCTCTGGTTTAGTTGCTGACTGCTCATCTGTACTCTGTTCATCTGGTACTCTGCTTCCAGCGAATCGGAATGTGTACATTCCATCTGGAATGCTGAGGGGACCTCGCTTCTTTTCACAGCCTCCCCCCCACCCATCTATAGTCAACCAGCCAGTTAGTCAACTAGCATTTAATAAGGGCAGGCGGTGTGCCAGGTACTGTGCTAAGCTTTGAAAAGTGTGGATTGGTCTTAGGGTCCTAATTTACCCCAGTGTATCACAGATTTAGAGTTGGAAGGGAGTTTAGTGATCACTAAGTCAACCCTCCCTCATTTTACAAATGAGGAAACCGAGGCCAAAGGAGCTTAAGTGACTTGGCAAAAGTCCCATAGGTATTAAGCATCAGGAGCAGCCTTTGAACCCAGGTCTTCTGATCTGGTACTAAAGGTCTAACTCCCTCTTTCTAGATGAGGGAACTGAGCGAAATGACTTTTTTTTGCCCTGCCAAAATGGGAGATCCACACATAGGAGTGTTAAGAAGTTCTTCTTTCCCATCTGCCCTCTGCGGAGTAGATAGAGCAGACAGAGCACCAAGTCTGGAGTCAGGAAGACTCATCTTGCTGAGTTCAAATCTGGTCTCAGACGCTTACTCACTGTGTGACCCTAGGCAAGTCACTTAACCCTGTTTGCCTCAGTTTCCTCATCTGCAAAATGAGCTGGAGAAGAAAATGGCAAACCCCTCCAGTTTCTTTGTCAAGAAAGCCCCAGATGGGGTCATGAAGACTTGGACACAACCGAAACAAATCATCAACAACAACAACAAACAACTTCTGACTCCAGAGTCAGTACTTTTTCCACACTGCTTCTGAAAAGATTTGCGCACAGGTAGCTAGTAAATGGCAGAGCCAGGACTGGAAGCTAGGTTCTCCAACTACAACCCTCCTGTTCTTTCCATTCCATCATCTGCCTCAGGAGATTGTGTACACGTGGCAGGTGTACACAGAGTACTCTGGGATGGGGTAGATGGTTTGGGTGATGGTACAATTTAAACTTGAGACTTCATTACTGTTTCTTTCTGTGGTTGGGTCCCCTTTAGTAACTTGCTTCATTCTTGGTGCTGAGATATTTGGTGCAGGCTACTGGGGAATTCATTATCCTGACATCCTGTGATATACAATACAAAGGAAGTCAAAGTTCTATGGGGTTTCCCATCCTCTGAAGCCATTGGTTCAGGGGAAGTCTTTAGTGGGATCCTTCAGGGTACTGTTTTGATCAACATATTTTAAAATGAGTGATTTAGAATAAAGCATCAATGACATCAAATTTGTTGGTGACAGGAAGTTGGAGGGGGAACTAACATTGAAGGTGATGGGATCCAAAGTCCAAAATGAGAGCAATAGGCTATAACCCATACTTCAGTGGATTTCTGACCACAGGTATAAGTATTTCCTTGCTAGCGCAGATAATAGCCCCTTCATACTTTCCTCTCTTATACTTCTTGTCCTTGTCTTTGATAGATACTCTCTAGAAGATACAACCAATATGCCAAAGGCCTTTTGCTGGTCCTTTTAATGTTGCATGGATCTAATAAGATGAATTTTGTTTTGACCTGAAACGATATAATTTCAGTTTTCTGTGGAACTTCCAGGTGAGAGAAATCCCTTGAAAATAAGCAAAAGTTCTGCAACTTATCATCTTCAAGAGTTGCCTGGGGTGCTGAAGAGTTAAGTAATTTGCCAATAGTTCCACAGCCAATAATATGGGTTGGGAGCAGTTCTTGAATCTAGCTTGTCCCAACTCTGAGGCCTGGTTCTCTGCCTCCTACCAGTGCTGTCAAACTCACATAGAGATGGGAACCACTAAGCCATATGTAAGGATCCCTACAGGCCTCGTGTTGACTTAGAAGACCAGTTACTAAGAACATTATTATTAAACTATATTCCTCTGAGTTAGATGGGTAGCACAAGTATTATTGTCATGAGCATTTCAACTTTAGAGAAGAGGAAACTGAGCCAAGTGAGATTTTTAAAAAAATTAATACATCAACAACACATTAAAATCAGATAGGAACTATGTTTTAAACTGGTTCAGGATGCACTAGGGAGTGTTGTGAGCTGTGTGTTTGACACCTACATCCTGTACATGTTGCCTCTGTAAAATTTAATAGTGATAAACGTAAAGTCCTGCAGTTGAGTTTTAAAAATCAACGTTATACAAGTACAAGATGCGAGAGACATGGCAAGACAGCTATTTATGGGAAAAGATCTGGTGGTTTTAGTAGACAGCAACCTTGGCATGGGTCAACAGGATGATGAGGGAACCAAAGAAAGTTAATGAGATCTTGGGCTGCATTGGTGCCTATTTATTCTGTATATGGTTATATCCAGAACTTATATACATGTTGGTTTTTCCATTAGACTGTAAGCTTCTTGAGAGCAAGGATTGTTTCATTCTTTGTAGTGTGTTGCCAGTGCTCAGCACATAGTAGGTGCTTAATTAATGCTTGTGATTGAATTATTGATAGATCCAAGCCTAGGTTTTACTAGATGGTCTTGGAGTCTCCTTCCAACTCTGAAATTTGGTGACTCTACTTATTCTTATCACCAGAGTTTTTCTCTCAACTGTAAATTTAAAGCGCTATAGCAAATGAGATAACATTTGTAAAAAATGCTTAGCACAATGCAGCATGTAGTAGGTGCTTTATTAAATGCTTGTTCCCTCCTTCCCTTGCCATCTAAATATTATTATTATTACTAACTATAGTGCTCTGAGTTAGATGGGTGGTACGAGTATTATTTTCATGATTATTTCTACTTTAGAGAAGAGGAGGCTGAGCCAAGTGACATTAAGTCAGTAATGGGATTCAGCCGGTTCGCACTGATTCCGTAGAACTGGTACCTAATTTTAGGTTGAGTTCTGAAAACCTGGTGTTAGTGGGGGTGGCGCCTCAGCCCTGTTCTCGGAGAACCAGTTGTTAATTCATTTGAATATCGCCACTGCACTGTCTTGCCCATGTTCATATAGATACGTGTCAGAGACAAAATTCAAACTTAGACCCTATAATACCAGATCTAGTAATCTTTCCATTATACCACAGTCACTAACCCAGCCCTAACCTTTTCAAATATAAAATACTTGTGTGTTAGAGAAGGCATCAGGATTTATTCTTTCTTTCTAAAGGGCAGGCCAACTGCACCACCTTCTCCCCAGCATCCACTGACTCCCTCCTTTAGTTTAATGTGACCTGCTGTCTGGCCTGCTTGCTGGCTTTTTAGAAGGCATTTTGCTTTTTGGTGATGATTTATGCTTTAGGGAAGGCTTGAGCCTAAGTCAAAGAATCATGGGATCATAGATTTAGAGGTGGAAATAGACCTCAGAGAACATTTTGCCCAACTTATTCATTTTATACATGAGGAAGCCAAGACCCAAGAAAACTAAATGATTTAAGTTCACTAAAGTACTAAGTAGCAGATTTGGGATCTGAGCACTGGAATTGGAGCCACAGGACATGGGTTCAAGTCCTGTAACTGACTAAATTATTTAATCCCTCTAGACTTCAGTTTCCTCATCTATAAAGTGAAGTGGTGGACTATACACACATTTATGAGTGTATATATAATGTATATGCATATATATAAACATAAACACTATATCGATATAGTGGACTAGGTGATCTCTAAAGTCCCCTCTGGAATCCATGGTCCTGGGGTTAATCCTGCCCCTGATGTTTACTACCTGGGTCAGTAACCTAGCTGGCCTTCAGGTCCTCATCTGTAAAATGGGAGAGTCAGGCTAGGTGGTTTTTAAGGGTCCTTCCAGCTCTAGAGCTAGGCTTCCTTTCAGCCCTAGATCTGAAAAAGGTGAGAAGTTCACAGAACTCTTGAACCTGACCTGGCAGGATGGTTTTTTAACAGAGGAGTAACATGGACTTCATAGAAGGAAGAGCATTTTGGTGGGTGGGAGGAAGTGTGGCATTTGGAAGTGACAGGCTCTGATCAGCAATAGCCCCAGTGGCACACTTCAAGGCAAGTCCCTTAGTACTCCTTCCCCAGGGCAGGGGGAGAGAAAATCCCCTGAGTTATTTCAATTACATGGATGACTGGGGAGAGCTTTAGTATAAGTAATGGAGCCAGCTCTGGATTGACAGGTGGGACTCCCCCACCTCCCTCCCTCCCTGGGACTATTTAAATAGGCACCATTGACCTTCAAAGGGTGAGACACTAATGCAGGTGTTAACCCTAATGCCATTCACTCAGGCCTGTCATTAGCACTTACACCCTTGACAGGTGTTTTCTGTTGCACCAGGAGGAAGGTCAGGACCTCAGAGTTGCTGAGTTCCCCTCCCTGAAGGCAACACTTCAGGGCTGGCAACCGGCCAGACTGCCATTGGCCTGGCTTGGCCTCAGTGTAGGGCTGGGGGTGGGGAGGGGAAAGAGCTGGGTCTGAGAGCTTCTCACAGCTAAGGAAAAGCATTTAAGTCCATTGTTCTCCCACAAGAGAAAAAGTTTCCTTTTCTTGTCTTCTTCAGCCTCCTGGTATCTTTTTAGAAGGCTGTGGACAGAGTCCTGGGCCTCATGGGGTATGGAAGCTGATGGGGGAAGGCAGAGAGCAGAGCACTGGCCTGGTCTATGCTGTATCACTTCCCACTCTGCTCCCCCTCAGTCTTGAGGCTGACATTCCAGAACTTCTCAGCTCTCCTCTGTCTGGACGGTCATGTGATACCTTGGAAACTATCCTTTGGCACCAACCCTCGGGCAGAAGAGGAGGCCCCAAGGGATTTGGGTAATTGTATGACCTCTGCCAGTCCAGGTGCTCAGCTTGCCTGAAAGGGAGGAAGTCTTAGGGTAAGAGGCAAAAGAATCACAGAATGTCACAGGTGGAAGGAAACTTAGTGCATAGCACAGCACAAAGAGTGTTGACGTTGGAACCGGGGTATATGAGCTCAAGTCTCAGCTCTGCCATTTACCACTTGTGTGACCATGGGAAAGTCACTTAACTTTTCTAGGCCACAGTTTCCTCTGTAAAAATGATGGGGTTGGCTTACCCTCTAAGGCAGGGGTTCTTAACCTTTATGGTGCCAGAGACCCCTACATATGGTTGCCTACATTCATAATGGAAGGAAATGCTAAATTTCAGCTAGAGGTTAGTGAAAATAAAGGTGCAATTATTTTCCAACCCAAGTTCATGGACCTTCTGAAATCTCTCCATGGTCCATGGACCCCAGATTAAGAATCCTTGCTCTAAGTTCTTTTAGCTTGAAAACTGTGATTTTATAGAATGTTAGAGTTGAATGGGAACCTAGAATATAAAATGTAGAATGGGAAGGGACTTAAATCTAGAACATAGAATATTAGAGCTAGAAGGGACATAGTCCAATTCCTTCATTTTATAGATGAGATGCTGAGGAAGAAGTGACTTGATATGAGAGGACATAGAAGAGACCATCTCAAGATCATCAAATGATGGGATCAAGAGTTGGAAGAGGTCTTAAACATCCAGCCCAATTCCTTAATTTATAGAGGGGGAAACAGACTTTAAGTCCTGTTTGACTTCTGTGAGAATATCTTCATGTAGCACTGTCCCCACCGATAGCTTTCCTTCTTGCCAGGTAAAAGAAGGAATCTTCAGGGTTTATGGTTGCCTCTATTCTAGCCTGCTCAGGGTTCCTGCTGGAGGAGGGATGCTGAGTGCTAGATTCCAAGGCTATTGACTGAGCACTCACACGTACACAGTGCTAGTCCCTGAGCTGACCAGACAACCTTGTGTTTAGCTCTTATGGCAAGGCTGGGGACCAGCCCAAGCTGAGTTGTTGATACTACCCACAGAGGTAGGGCAATGACCTCATTTCATCGATATACTTCTGGAAGGCCCAAGTGGAAGAGGAATCCCCTTGGATAAGTAGTGTAGGTAGTATGGGAAGATCATTGAAGCTGGAGTCAGGTGAACTGGGCTCAAACCCTCATTCAGATGCTTATTTAGCTGGATGATCCTGAGAAAGTTCTAGAATTTTACTCATTGAGTTTCTTCATCTATATAATGTCCCCAGCAGAATGTAAGATCTTTGAAGGTAGGAGTGGTTTATTGCATTTCTTTGTCTTTTTTATTCCCTGGAGCTTGGCATAAAGTAAGCAATAAGTAAATAATTCTTGAATGGAACTTAATAGAATGAAAATAGAGATATGCAGTATCTGCCTTACAGGGTAGTTGCTGTAGTGAAAATGTTTTGCTAACCTTAAAGTGTTATAAAGACATGAGTAATGTTCAAGTCATGGCTTTGCTACCGACTAGCTATGTGACCTTGATCAAGTCATATTGTCTCCAAGTCCTAGTTCCCTCATCTAAAATATGGATAATATTTGAACTACCTACCTCAGAGTTGTTGTGAGAACCAAATGAGATAATGTTGGTAAAGCACTTTAAAAGTGTATGTATAAAACTGAGTTATTGTTATTTCAAAAGAAGATAGGAGAAAGAGGCAACACTTAAACCCAAAGGAATCCCTAATGGTAGAATTTCAAGTATCCGTGGAGGAGATTCATGTTTTGAGTAGGGCATTAGAAAAGATTCCTTCTTTCCTCCCTCCCTCCCTCCTTCCTTCCTTCCTTCCTTCCTTCCTTCCTTCCTTCCTTCCTTCCTTCCTTCCTTCCTTCCTTCCTTCCTTCCTTCTTCTTCCCTCCTTTCTTTCCTCCTTCCCTTCCTTCCTTCCTTTTTTCTTCCCTCCTTTCTTTCCTCCTTCCCTTCCTTCCTTCCCTATAGTTTTCAGAGCATGGTACTACAGTGCTGGAAGTGGTACAAAATATAGAGAAGGCATTATCTCTGCTCCCATGACATTTACTCTTTAGAAGTGGGATAAGACTCCAGCACAGATAGCTTAAATACAAATAAGTTCATTGGCAAGGTTCAAAACAAAATGATCTACCAAGTTCCCTTCAACTCTGAGATTCTATGATTTATGGGATAATTTTAATCAAAGGACTTCCTAGTTCTAAAATCATACCATGTAAGTGACAGTCTATTAAGCGATGGGTGAAATAGGACCTGGTAATGGTCTTTCCTTGACTTTGTCATTTGACATTCACAAACATAAAATTCAGTAGAATGTAAGCTCCTTAAGGAGAATGACTGTTTAGTTTTTTCTTTGTGTCCACAGAAGCTAGTGCCATGTCTTGCACCCAACAGGCATTTAATAAATGTTTGTTTAATCTAACTGAATTGAATGTTGTTTTCCATGTCCTGGAGGCCATTTCTGAGAATATCCTTCTCTACTTCGCTCCCTAGAATTATCCCCTCTGATTTGCATACTCACCCTAGCTGGGGTTACCTAGCTAGGCTAGTGCATACTCATACATATCCTAGGAGAACAGGAAGGGTGCCAGGGGGCATGGGAGGAATGAGCCAAGCAGTTTCACATTAGTCATAGGAGCATAAACCCATCAATTACACCTGTCCAACTGAGGCGGTCCAGAGCTGGTGTGAAAATAGGGTCATGTGTGGGGCTATCATATGGAAGGAGGAGTAAATGTGTTACCCAAAAGTCATATGACGCTGCTTCCAGGCCTTTCTTTTTTACTACTGGTTTTGCTTTCTCTCATATCTCTTGACATATCGGTCCCAAAAGGGAAGACAGAATACCCCTTGGCCCCAATTGCCACTTTCAGACCTTCACTTTGCCACCATCACCCAGCAACCTGTTCTCTCTTTTGAGGTTTACACTATCCAGATATATCACCCAGTCCTGAACCTGGTGGTAATTAACTGCTGGACCCCAGGTCATTCTCCTTCTTTTCTTGAAGAGTTCAGTATCTACTTCAAAGTTTTCTTCTCTACCCTAACCCCTGACTTCTTATTCTAGGGGATTTCAACAGTAATATTGAAGTTCCCCTGAACACCCTAGTTCTTCACTTTCTTTAACCCTTTAACTTCTTTCATTCCACTTCAGCCATACACAAGGATAGTCATACCCTTGGTCTTGCCATCATCCATGAGCATTGCATTTCCACGATTAAGAATTCTGCAACTCCTTTTATTGGTAGCCTCCTATCATTTCATCTTTATGCCTTACTCTCCTAAATCTATTATCTGTACTCATCATTACCATCAGTCTCCCCACCTCTCAGTACTTTCTCAAGCTCCTGCTTTTGCTTTGGCTTCACTTTCTTCTTCCCTTTCCAATCTTGATCCTACTGTTAACAAGGTCAATGACATGCTGTTCTCTACTGTTGAATCCCTTGACCCCCTTGTGCTACAGACATTTGTGCCTTGCCAAAACCCAGCCCTGGATGACTTCCCTGTCTGTCTCTTATCCTACTCAGATGTTGCTTAACAGAGCTGGAGAAAGTCACAGAATCCAACTAACTGGGTCCACCTCAAATTTATATTTTCTGATCTCAATTGGGATCTCACAACAACAAAGTAATTCTTTTACTACTTCTTAATTGATTCTCTATCGAACTCTCCCTAGCTGTTCCAAATCTACTCATCTCTTCTCAAACTTCTCACCCCACTGCCTTTCAGCAAAAGACCTTGTTTTGTAATTTTCTGAGTAGACAGAGACAGTTAATCGTGAATTCTCTTCTCCCATCAAAACTCTTTGACATCATCCCCCAGTCTCTTATCCATTACTACAGTTTCTAATGAAAAGACCCTCTTCAAGGGCAACCCTTCAATTAGTACTCTATATTCCATCTGCCCCCATTTCTGTGAAAGATTGACCCCATACTCATTCCCCACCCCCGAATTTTCATCAGCTTATCTATGTGTTTGTTCTTTGCCAATTAGCTATAAGTACATGAGGGTCTTCTCTACCTTTAAAAAACCTTTAGTTGGCCCTACTGTTCCCTCAAACTACAATATTGTATGTTGTTTCCTTTACACAGTCAAATATCTGGAAAAAGATGTCTGTTCTGGTTTCCTCTACTTCTTTTCCTCATTCAATTTTCAACTTCTTGGAACTCGAGTTAAAACCTTACACTGTTATCTCTTCCACATCGAGGCTTTCCCCATCAAGGTTTTGAAATATTGCAGGTCAACATAAGAAATTAAATAGGAATTTTTGGGGAGTTTTGCAGAAGCCACAGATGACACTTGCAGGCTAGCAGATGACAGAGAATAAGTTAGAAATTCAGATGCATAAACTATATGTATAGTATTGTATAATATCAGCATGTTTTATCTTTTAATTTCATAATAATTCAGACTTCTTCTCTGGTATGAAGGGAAGGTCAAAAAATTTTCACACAGATTTTCCAGATTGTGGGGGTGCTGCACCTCTAACCCCCTCAATGTGGAAGGGATAACTAACTCAACTGAAACTGCTCTTTCCAAAGTTACCAATGGTATTTTAATTGGCCAATCTGACTCCCCCTCCCCATCCCCCCAGAGCTTAACCTCCTTGACTTCTCTGTAGCATTTGATGCTATCTACCATCCTTTCCTTCTGGATAATCTCTTCTCTAGGCTTTTGTTACATTTTCCTTCTCTCCTTCTACCCTCCTCGTTGCTCCTCAGTCTTCTTTGCTGGATCATGATACATATTCTACTCTAACTATGGATATGCCTGAAGGTTCTCACCTTAGCTCTTTTCTCTTCTCTCTTTCACTCTTTTTTGGTGACCTCTTTATCTCTCCTGGGTTTAGTTATCATCTCTACACAGAAGACTCCTAGATCTATATATCCTAATATATATCCTAAATCTCTAGTCCAATATTGCCAATTTCTTATTGGATATTTTAAACTGGACATCCCATAGGCATCTCAAACTCAATACATCCAAAACAGAACTCTTAATTTTCTTCCCCTCTCCCACCTCCCAATAACTCCTCTTCCCAACTTCTTTCCCATTTCTGTTGAGGGAACTATCATCCTACTCAGAGAAGCTGGTAAACTGTGAGCTGTCTTCAACTCTTTAGTCCCCTTACTCCACATATCCAACCAGTTGCCAAATCCTGTTGATTCTACCTTCAGGGCATTTTTGCATATGTATCTTTCTCTCCACTCAGATGGCCACCACCTTAGTTCAAACCCACATCATTTTGAACCTGTACTATAGCAAAAGTGGCATCCCTACCTCAAGAGTTTTCCCCCTCCAAATCATTCTCTGTATAACTGCTTAAATGATTTCTAAGCACACTTGGTTGCCTTATACATCTAAGATCAAAACCAAGTATCTCTATTTGGCATTTTAATCCTTTACAACCTGTTCCTGACCTGCCTTTAAGTTACTATGCATTAATCTCCTTAATGTACTTTTTAATTCAACCAAACTGGCCTTACTGTTCCTCACACACAATATTCCATCTCCTATTCCCCTGCCTTTCTACAGGCTACCTCCTATGCCCGGAATTAATTTCTTCCCTACTTCCACTGCTCAGAATCTCTAGTTTCATTCATTGATCAGATCAAATGCCACCTCCTACCTGGGGTCTTTTCTGATTCTCCCAGCTACTAGTAGTGTCTGTCTCCCAAAAATATCTATTGTGCGTAAACTTACGTTCCGTATAATATTGTACATATTTTCTCCCTGAGTAGAATGAGAACTTTAGGAAAAGAATATTTCCCTTCCCTTTCTCCTCTTCCCTTTCCCTTTTTTCTTCCTTTTCTCTTTCCTTCCCTATTAGAATTCCTAGTTTCCTTCAAACCCACTTCCTGTATGAGACCTTTATTCATTCTTCCAACTGCTAGTGCCTCATTCTCAAAATTATCCTGTGTTAATTTTGTACATACTTGTTTGTGTACATGTTGTCTTCCTAAGTATAATACAGGCTTCTGGAGGGTAAGAACTATTTAATTTTTGTATTTGTATCCCCAGCATCTAATATAGTACCTATTATGTGATATGTTCCTAATAAATGTTTATTGATTGTTTAATTTCCCAGAATATTATGTTCAAATCATCTATTATGCTGGAAATTCCAGGGTCCAGTAGAGTGGTAGGCTTATCTCTCCTTGATAGATGTTTTATGACATACTATATTCTTGAAATTATGTCTTGTTTATTTGCTTCTTGATTGTATGCTGTGTAAACCCTGAACACAATATCCAAGCGTATTTTTCTGCTTCTGTTAAGAACCAGCTCCATTATGCCAAGGTTATCTGACAAGGGCTCACTGAAATATAGCAAGCTTAAGAAGGAAGAAGGGTTTGCCACTGTTTGGTCCTTGAGAGCTGGTTTTTGATTGAGTAGATATTCTGATGGGGAAAAAACTCATAAAAGGGATCTTAGAAACATGAATGGGGGAAAGGGAAGAAAGAAAGTAGAAGTATAGTCAAGAGAGTCAGGAGCAGAGTTGTTTTGGAGGTGAGCATAGCTGGTGTGGGTACTTCCCCAAGTGGAAGTTCTGATGGGGAACTCACCAATCAGAGGAAGAAGCTTTAGGACTTAGAGGAACACACCAATGTGAGAAGATAGCTGAGTCAGGGGTGGGAAAAGTAGTACAGAGAGTCAGGACCTGAATGAGGTTAGAAGGTAAATTTACAAATTCCTTGGCAATGAGTTGGCGCAAGTCCTGGTTGTGATTTCATGCCTAGTACAATGGGTCACCTGATCCTGAAGATTCAGATAAATAACTCCCTTAATAAAAAACATATTCTAATCCCTAGGTCAAAGAAAGTAAGAGCAGAACCACATGAAGGTAAAAGAAGAGTAAAGCCATTGTCAAGGAGATAAAAGCAGTCATCAAGGAGGTTCCCTCAGATTTCCAAAACTCACTGACAAAGTCCTAAAACTGTTTTTATATACTCCTTGTCCAGGGACTCATGACTGGGTCCAAGGTCATTCTATTTAGGGGCAAAGTTAACTTAAATTGTTGCATTCTGCTCCATAAAGTTTTGACTCAAGATATTGGATAAAAGTGTAGGGGTTAACTCAAGCTACCCTAATTTCACTACTGTTCCAGTTCACAAAAGTGTTGCCCCATAGAGAGAACCAGAGCTGAGGGATAGGTCAATGATTGCTTGAGAATCATAGAGGAAATAGAATTTCTTCACCACTTCTGCTCCAATGGGACATGTGCAAACTGCTAGGGTGAATGTGGGACTCCTTAGATCCAGAGCTGTTTTCTGAACAGGATCAGGTGAATGGTTATTAATGCCATCTAGTGGTCAAAGCTATAAAATGGGGACATGAATTATGTTGTGGGGCAATTACTTTGCAAACCTTAAAGTTAAAGACAATGAATTGTTATTATTGAGGTGGCTAGGTGGTGAAATAGAGCACTGGGCCTTGAGTCAGAAAGACCTGAGTTAAAAACCAGCTTCAGCTGTGTGACCCTGGGCAAGTCACTTAACCTCTATTTGCCTCAGTTTCTTCAACTATAAAATGGGGATAGTAATAGCACCTACCTCACAGGGTTGTTTTGAGGGTCAAATGAGATAATGTTTATAAAAAAAGTGCTTAGCACAGTGTCTGGCACATAGTAGATGCTATAAAAATGCTTATTCCTTCCCTATTGCTATAGAATCATAGCTTGCCCCTATCCTCCAAAGCATGGCTGTTCAACTGCAAGATCATAGATTTAGCATTAGGAGCAACCCTTGGAGATTATCTAGTCCAGGGGTGGGGAACCTGTGGCCTTGAGGCTGCATGTGGCCCCGCAGGCCCTCAAGTTCGGGGCCCCCAAGTGAATCCAAACTTCACAGAACAGATCCCCTTAGTAAAAGGATTTGTTCTGTAAAACTTGGACTCAGTCAAAAGGCCACACCTGAGGACCTAGAAGGCCACATGTGGCCTCAAGTCCACAGGTTCCCCACCCCTGAGCTAGTCCATCAGTTCTTAAAGTTTTTGGTCTCAGGATCCTCATCTGCCCAAAGAGCTTCTATTTATGTGAGTTCTATCTATTGATATTGGCATATTAGAAATTAAAGCCTCTAAGTATTATTGTCAGAAGAGTTTTGACTTTGTGGATACCGTGAAAGGAGTTTGGTGATTCCCCCGACCATACATTGAGAACTGCCAATATAGTCCGATCCAACCCCTTCACCTAACAGATGACAAAGTTGAAGCCTTGAGGGGTTTGCCCTGGGTCATAGGAATAGTAAGTAGAAGAACCAAGATCAGTTAATATAATGAATAAAAAAATTATTGTAAATATATATGCCTATTAAAAATTGTCTCTGTGTATATGGCAAGATTTAACTGAACTCATAAGTAGATTATTAGAGAAGTTCTTAGCAGATGGTTGATTATTTGACTATTGTCTGGACAGAGTATGAAGGAAGTGGCCATACTTCCTTACCCTCCCTTACTGAAGAGCCTATCTAGGCTCCTTTAGTTAATCTCTGGGCAGCTGTAAATTCCTGCCAATCATTAAGAAATGATGTAACTACAGGTTGTATAAGTAGCTAGTACAGATTTGTCTCTGTGAATGATGTGGCAGAATTGTGGTTTGTAAATGCAAAATAAGTGGGGAGCAAAATACCTGGATTGTGCTCACTTGTGTAAACTAAGGAAACATAATTAATTCCCATATTGATGAATACTGGCTCTCTGATGATTGTGAGCATATAACTGTGCATGAGAATCTTGGTAAAGTGCTAGCTGATGTTCACCTCTACCTGCAGTCCCAGCACACTCTCTATTCCTTGTTCCTCTCCAGTATCCTAGGTGGAATATTAGGTATTGCCTTATTATTAATTAATATAGAATATAATTTATCTATTATATCTAATATTATATCTATGATATAATCCACAATATATTAAAATAATCATTAGTTGAAGTTCATAGGATTTAAAGCTAGAAGGAATCTTAAATACTATCTAATCCCCTCATTTTACAGATAAAGAAACTCAGAGATTATTTGTTCAAGGTCACATAGAGAGTTACAGAGCAAGAGTTTGAACCCATGTCACAGGATTTTAGCATAATATATACTCTAGGTTTACTCTCCCACCTCCCACATGGTGTAGCAGTATGAGTTCCCACAGGGCTGAAGCTATATCTCCCCTTAGAGTTCTAGGGATAGCACAGGTGAGTTGGAGGGTGGGTGGGTATCTTTCTAGCATTATAGCTCATAAACCCCGACCTGTGTGCCCCCATTGATTAGCAGTTGATAGCAATTAGTCAGACAGACTTAATCAACTTTTCCAAAAGGATAATTACTGAAGTACTAGAAAAAGAACAATTGATACAAAATCCTCTCCCTGCTGCCTCCCAAGTCTGGGATACACTCTCCTACCAGAACACGAAGAATCCTGGGGAAAGTGGGCTCAAGCTTAGAGTGCATATGGCAAAGGGGATAACTAAGAGCTCCTGGAAGTCCTTTTGCTGCAGACCTCAAGATATTCTCATTGGACATGGAGGAGCTTTTCTGCTGAGATCCTTGCAGAGTCTCTCAGCCGCCTTTCCTTAGTAAGTCTAGATTTTACTCAGGTCCTAGTGCAGGCACTGTCCCCATTTACTCCTGATCAGGGGACATTGCTAGGATGTTGATGAAAAAGTTCAAATCCTCTGGCACAGGGTCCTCCTCTGGTAAAAATATTGGGGGAAGTAGGCTGAGTTTCTCTCTTCCTCCTACATAATTTTTCCTAGGGGGTTTGTATGATTATCTCTGTTACTAAACTATGAGATGCTCATATCCCCAATTTCAAACTAACTTGTGGGTATTATAAAAGTTTCACAGGACAGGTCAAGTCTTCTCAACCAACCAAAATATACTACCTATTTGGCCTCACCTCATATCATCCAGGGGCTTTCAAGGTCTTTTAAATTCATCAAGGAATTTTTAAACCTTTTATAAAGTCTTTGATTGATTAATTCATTAAAGCTGTCTAGGCCTCTTTCACATTTGATCCATGCCTCTGATTGATTGCCTCTGTGGAAATGTTCTCACCTGATAAAAGTATCAGAGCTAAGTGGGGTAGGGTGATTGACTGATTTAATTCACTTCCCCCTACTCCTTTTTAGTATAACATCAGAGATCCAGAGTTGAAAGAGATCTCAGGGATCATATAGTTCAACCCTCTCAGCTTATGAAGGAGGAGCTTAGGTGACTTTCCCATGGTTACATGGCAAATCACAGCTCCAGGATTCTAACCCAGATTCTTTGATTCCAAATCTAGCACATTTCCCACTGTACCACATCCTCTGGCTTAAAATGTAGGACTTCGCTCGCTATGCCATAATGCCTCTTGAAATAAATACCTTCTTCCCCCTACCTTGAGTGGCAATGTGGTATTGTGGATAGAGCACTGGGCCTGGAGCCAGGAAGACCTGAGTTTCAATCCAGCCTCAGATACTTACTAGCTGTGTGATGCTGGGCAAGTCAATTAACCTGTGTGGGCCTTACCTGTGAAAGGAGGGTAATAATAGCACCTATTTACCAGAATTATTGTGAGGATCAAACGAGATGTGATTTGTAAAGTGTGTTGCAAACCTTAAAGTATAATGTGAATGTTATTATCATTATATTATTATTTTTATTAATTCTCTTTTTCTGAAAGAGGAGGATTTTCCTAGGTAGGCTCTGCCATTCAGTTTCTCAGTGGGTTGGACTACTCCAGAAAGCAGCTGGGCAGTCTGTAAGGGATTTGAAACTTTCCTCTTTTCTAGTGGTGAGAGGAAAGAGAGAGGAGTAGGGAGTGGTACTGACCTGCCTTCTCCTCCCCAAATTCTCTCCTCCTCCCCCATTCTCAATAGTGGCTTGGCCTACTTGGCTTTGTGGAGATCATTGAATCACAAAATCTTATAGTTGGAAGGGACTTTAAAAATCATGTATTCTTGACTAATGTGGAAATATTTTTAATATGGTCATACATGTATAGCCTATATCTGATTGCATGCCGGCTTGGGGAGGGGGAAGTGGAGGGAAAGGGAAAAGTTTTGAACTCAAAATCTTATAAAACAAATGCTGAAAACTAAAAATAAACATGCGACATGTCTAAGACTCCCCAGCTAGTAAGAGAAAGAGCCACTTAATTGTTTAATTCAGTTCTTCTGATCCCAAAATACAATTTCTTTTCTACCACACCATCCTATCTCATGCTTATTCCTGACAGTGGGGCCCTGATGTGGATGGCTCTGTTGGTCGTGTCCAGAGACAGTTCCTGTCATCTCCTAATGAAGCTAGAGAGTTTGGAAATCATCTTTCTTTCCACTGGTGGTGAATGTTTTCCATGGCTTGAAGAGACAGCAGCTGAACAACAAATACGTTTGTCTCTCTCTCTCTCTCTCTCTCTCTCTCTCTCTCTCTCTCTCTCTCTCTCTCTCTCTCTCTCCCTCTCCCTCCTTCTCTCCCATTATTATAAGAACTTTTCCAAAATCATAGACTTTTTGAGCTGGGAGGGACCTCAGAGGTCACTGAAAGAAGCGCAGGCTGGAGAGATTGTTTATAATTAATGATTATGACAGTGAGAATAACTCGTGTTTGTATAATGCTCTAAGGTTTACAAAGCACTTTCCTAACAACAGCGAAGTAGCTAGTACAAGTATGATTACTGTGCTCATTTTAGAGATGAGAAAACTGAGGCGCAGAGTCTAACTGATCTGTCCATGGGCACACAGTTTGTAAGCTTAGAATATAGGTTGCATTCCTAAATCTCTCGGAAATCTGTTTTACACACACACACACACACACACACACACACACACACATACACACAGAGTATATATAAATGTATACAAAGGTATTTCTGCACCCCATACAACTCATTGGTATAAGGCAGGGGTGGGGAACCTGCAGCTTTGAGGCCACTTATGGCTTTCTAGGTCCTTGGGCGTGGCCTGTTGATCGAGTCCAAGTTTTACAAAACAAATAATTTTCTTAAGGGGATTTGTTCTGTGAAGTTATACTACAGGGTGTTCCTTGTGAGGAACTTCCTTTACCAAATTTCTCTGCAGTTTATAATTATGAAAGTTTGTCTTAGGGGTACTGAAAAAGTAAATGACTTACCTAGTGTCACAGAAGCAATATGTATGAGTCAGGACTTGAACCCAGGCCTTCCTGACCCTGACTAGCATTCTTTCTACTAAGCCAAATATGTGTATATACATATAAACACACAAGCCAAATATGTATGTGCACATATAAACATATACACAAATGTATGCGTACATATATATATATATATATATATATATATATATATATATATATATATATATGTACACTGGAAAACCTCACTAATTATAGGTCGCAATCAGATTTTCCATTTGGGAAAATGTATAGTTGATTTCCAGAAAAATATGGTACTTCTGTTGATGTCTGTGTTTCAGGCCCAGAAGACAGGAGGATGAACTCGATGACCTAATGAAACACCTTCCTGGAAGCATCCTGGGCAGATAAGCAGTCACTTTTATTTTGTAAAATCTCTAGGAAAAAAAAGGAATGTCTTCAACAGCCCCTTGGGGACCCCATTACAGTGTTTCACAACCCTCTAGCTAGGAAGCTGTTGTTAATGTTTAACCTTAATCCCTCCTGCTGTAATTTAAGGCCCTTTCCTCTTGCTGAGTTCTCAGTGTGAATGGAGAGCAGCTGTTCACCCTCATCATCTGACATCAGCTATTTCTCAGGATGACCCCATGAGCCAGGCCAGGGTTATTATCCCCACTTTGCTGCATGCAGTAAATATGTATTTATTGGAGAATGCTAAGGCCATAGTCTCTTTTGCTATTTTCTGTTGAGAAGCTTTGAGAATAACAAGAGGCTTCTTTACATGCGTGGTTTTGGTTCAAGTACAGGCTATCCCCAGCAATAGGTCTGCATCCTACAAATGAGATCTCTTTTAAACTATCTAGGTGTGCACAGACAGATAATGCATGCCTGGAGGAAAGAAGGCTTTGGGTAGAGGCGGGAGGCATGTGACAGGTGTCCTCAAGTATTTGAAGGTCTGACACATGGAAGTAAGATTCTGTTTGTTCTGATGAAACCAGAGGGCGGGACTAGGAGCAATGGGTGGAAGTTTCAAAGACACAAATCTAGGCTTAATGTCAGGAAAAACTTCCTCACAATTAGGGCTATTCCCAAGGAAAATGGGATGATTTGGGAAGTAGTGAATGGTTTCCTTTTCCCTGGAGGTGTTCAAGCAGAGGCTGGATTCCCAATGGTTGGATGTATTGTATTCTCTTTCAGGCATGAGTTGGACAAGATAGACACTAAAGTCCCTTCTGACTCTGTGACTTGGTATTTATAGGCTATATCCACATTTTATAGGAACCAGATTTATCTATCTATCTATCTATTAATTAATTTATTTGTTTATTGCTGTGGGGAGTGGATATTGAGACCTAATTTTGGACCAATATGATTTATGTGTTGAATTTTTAAAATTATTCTCCAGCCTCTAAGAGGGCACGGTTCTTTAACTTTAACTTCTTTTAACTTTAGCTTTTAAACTGTTCTTTAACTTACTTTGTAGTATGTCTTCCATAGCCCCAGGAAAGAGAGGGATGAATAAGGACTCATTTCTCTAATATTTTAAGGTTTACAAAATAAATATTCCTTCATAACTTTGAGAGGTAAATTGTGTAAGGATTATTAGCCTCATTTTGTGTACAAAAAACTGAGACTCATAGAGGGGAAGGGAGTTCCTCAAGATCACAAAGCTAGAGTCAGAACCAGGATTTGAACCTGTGTCTCTCCTGAATCCAAGTCACTGCATGTTCGTAGGTCTCGTTTGTCTTTGTCCTTAGTATGTCTATTTGTGGAGAGGAGAGTGATTTTATGGATGAGGCTCAAGAAGGCGCTGATGTTATAATTTTAGGCAACAAGTGAACAGAAGGGCCCACATTAGGACTGGTGGAAGAACATTAGAATCATAGATGTAGAGACAGAAAGCACCTCTTGGGGCTCCTATTCCTGCCCACTCATTTTACAGATGAAGACTAAGACCAAGAAGGGTGGAACATCTTGTCCCAACATGCTATCACACAGAAAGCAAGTATTAGAGGCAACATGTGAACACTAAGTCTCTAACTAAAAATAAAGGGTTCTTCTACTCCACCACACAGCCTCCAGTCAAGTTTAGAACTCTTTTCTCCTCTTGGGTTTCGTTTCTGGGATTTTTTTCCCAGCTAGGCAAGCTGATGACTCTATAGGAGGAAAACTTAGATTCCCCGTGGCCTTGAGCTTCAGAAGTGGGTGCATGCGGGAAATCATAAAGATGCTTTTTCCAGACCTGCTTTAGGGGCCCTGATCTCAGTCCAGTTTGACCCTGGACCCAGATTTCTTAGGCGGGAGGGAGGAGGTAACTCAAGGCAGATGCTGGTATTAGATACACTGAGAGTTAAAGAATCATAGTTTTAGAGCTGGGAGAGACCTGAGGCACTCACCACCCCTGTAAAATCTGTTGCCAACTTGTGTTGATTCTCCCTCCACAACATTTCTCACATCTACTCCCCTTTTCTCTATTCACATCACCACCACCCTGATCCAGGCTCTCACCACCTATCACCTGGAATATTTCAGTCTTCCTGCCCTCAGCCCCTCCCTCCCCAAGACATACTCCATACAGCTGCCAGAGTGAAATTCTTAAAGTCTAGCTCTGACCAGAACATGGCTAAAAGGGTTCAAGACACTCCAGTAACTCCCTAGTTCATCTAGGATGGAGAAAAGAAAAGAAAAAAAACCCTTCTATTTGACATTTACAAGCTCTTGACAACCTAGTTTCAACCTACCTTTTCAGACTCAGTACATGTTATTTTCATCATGTACTTTAAAATCCATCCAACTGGTCTACTTGCTGTCCCTCCCACACACTCCATCATTTCCCATCTCTGTATCTTTGCATAGGCCCTTCCCTCCCACCTGTGATACAAGCCTTTCTCACTTCCACCTTTTAGAATCTCTAGCCTTCTTCAAAGCCCAGCTCAAGACCACCTCCCACAGGAAGCTTTTCCTGATGCCAACAGTTACTACTTTGTTGTTGTTCAATTGAGTCCAACTCTTTATGACCCCTTTTGGGGTTTTCTTGGCAAAGATACTGGAGTGGTCCTTCTCCAGCCCATTGCATAGATGAGGAAACTGAGGCAAACAGGATTAAGTGACTTGCCTGAGGTCATGCAGCTATTAAGTGTCTGAGGCTGGATTTGAACTCAGAAAGAGGAGTCTTCCTGACTCCACGCTCACCACTCTCTGCTGTGCCACCTAGCTGCCCCAGCTACTACTTCATTTCACCCCAAATAACCTTGAATTTACTTTGTACATTTTGCATCTACTTATGTGTGTATATATTATTTCCCTGATTGAAAGTAAATGCCTTGAAATTGGGGACTGTTTCATTTTTTCCCCAGAGCCTAGCAATCAATCTCTTACTCAGTCCCCACGCATTTTATTAAGCCCCCACTCAGTGCCAGCAGACATTGTGCTGGGTGCTAGAGAGGCAAACATGAAACTGCTTCTCCCCTCAAAAAGCTTATATTCTCTGGGTGCCTAGTGTCTAGCACATAGTCGGTGCTTAATGAATTAAGTTAAATTTCTTACTAACTTAATTATATTGATTAATTGATTACGGATCAGCTAGTTTGATCTGTTCATTTTTACAGATGAGGAAACAGGAATCCAGAGAGTTTATTTAAGTAAGATTGCCCAAGATTACTCAGGAAGTAGGGAAGCTGGGATTTTGAAAACTCTCTCCCTGTTTCTTCCCACTGCTGACACACACATAAACCAGGACCCCCTTACTCCCTCACCACACATGCTTTCTGGTTGATCTTAGTCCTATTAGACTACTAGTCTATTAGACCAAATTGGAAGAACAGGTAAATGACCACGATGAGGACTCAAAGAGCCCATGACAAATACTTTCTTCTCTCTTTACAGCATTGTTACTGGGTTTAGGGTGGAGTGGGGGGAGGGATGGGGGTGGTCAACTGCCTTGTCCTTCTCAGTTCCTCTCAAAGGGCAAGGGGTAGCTCAGAGGTTCCTTTTGATGAGAGGGTTTTAATGGCTCAGCAGGTCCCAGTGAACCTGAGACCTCCTCCACCCCTTTCCTGCAGGAGACAGCATTCTTGCCCATAAACCCTTCCCTTTCAGGGCTTATGGGTTGAGCTGTTCTTGATGCTTATCAAGAGGAGTGATCAAAGCTTCCCGAGGTTGTAAATCTCTTTCTCTGCCTGTCAGGCTAGAGTACAGCTGAAGAAGAGGGCTGTAGGCCCCTAAGGGGGAAAAATATCAGCTTCCTCCACCCACCCCAAGGCCTGCCAACAAGCCGGAGGAGCCTGCTGCATGGCTTCTGGTAGTGGCTACTCCTCAGGCCCGGGAAGCTCACTTGTGGCATTTGAGAAGTAGGCCTAAGAGCTGGATAGGACAGGATTGAGAAAAAAGAGGAGAGGAAATGTTATTTCAGTTGTGGCCCTCTGTAAGGGGCAGCTCACTCTTCCCCAGCCAGTCCTTGCAGTTTGCCCGGTTGTGGGAGCACTTTTCAGTGTATGCTCCTCCACATTTGGGTAACTGCATGTGTTGGATTACGTTGGTGGTGCTAAAATATCAGAGCTGGAAGGGACTTCATGTGGTACAATAAAAAGGAAATCCAAGGATTTGGGTTGGAAACTCAGTTTTGTTATATTTCTTGGCAGTGGGGCCTTGGGCAAATCACTTGACTTCCTTGGACTTCAATTTTATCTTCTTTAAAATGGGGACAGAAGCAACAGCAGAACCATGTGCTCCTGTTGAGCCAGGTCTCTGAAGGATTGAAAAAGCATATCATGTAGTAGGTAGTAGAGAGGCACATGGTGGGTGTCAGCAGGATTTAGCATGTATAAATAAGGACTTACAAAGTTGAGGAAAGGATGTTATCCAAGAATCAAAGAGCAAAAGAGATGGGATGTTATTCATCAAAAGCAAGGGATGACTGACAAATGCTTTGCTCCACTAGTACCCTCTTGATATTAAGAGAAAATGATGGTGGCCCCTAACACATGGGGTGGATTCCTTGTGTCCCAGGGAGACAGGAGAGTTGTGCAGACTGGACATGCATGGTTGGCTTTCAATCCATATCACCAGAAGGAATACCCACATTGATAAACTCAAAACGCCACTGGAGTGTTGGAGTACAATTTCATTCAATTTAATATTGCTATGTGGGTAATTTTTTTGTGTGTGTTTTCTAGATCCTGTTTTTCTTTTATGATTTTACAAGTCCTTGTGATGCACTAAAAATAAAAACAGCCACATTAATGGCTTGTTTTTATATTTCAACTTTCAAATAGAAATTAAAATGTTAAAAGCAACTTGTAAATAAAAGAATAGATTGAGCCTGTTTTCCCTTTAGGAAGTCGAAACAATCAAAATAACGACACTTTCTCCCAGTAGAATACCATGTAATTTTGTTTGTTTTTAAGTCACGAAGTATGAGGAAAGGCACCCAAAGTCTCATCGCTGAGGGGTCCAAAAGAGACTTAACCTGCCCGTGAATGAGGCATCTCTTCCTCTCCTCCTGCCACTACAAAATAAAGAGCTTAGAGGAGAAGAGGGTTTGTTCAGACCGCTGCTCTTTGAGATGAATCAAATACTTAGTTCAATGACCCTTGGACATCAGTAGCATAAGTGTTATTATCCCATTTTCCAGGCGAGGAAACTAAAGCTAATGGAGATTAAGGAACTTGCCTGTGGCCCCCTGACTCCCTAGCCCAGTGCTCTTTCCTCTAAGTAACTTCCTTGAAGTCCAAACAACACCCGTCCATTTCAAACCATAAGGGAAGTGTGCCCAGACAGATCTGAGCTCATACTCAAGATCTCAGGGCAAAAGAGAGTCTGTATGTGTTTAGTAGGTTCCCTGTTACGAAGGGTGTGGAGAAGTAATGAACTCCCCGGTGTCTTGGTCTTGTCAGAGCTGAGCATGACAGATGCACAAAAGGTACCTTTTATAGGTGGGAAATTATAGGTGCTGTTACTTCAAAGGCTTTGCCAAATAGGGTTACTCCTTTGATAAATGACAGTATTATTAATGGTGATTTATTGCTGGGGCCAATTTGACAACAGAAAGAACCAGTTTCCCCACTCCCCCTGGCCTCCACCTTGATGTTTTTTTTTTTTTTTTTTGGCTATGGAATCACCTCCCTGCCTAAGGAGGCTGGGGCATCTGTTTAACTCACACAGTGAGATACCTGGCTTATTAACCTGTCATCATGTGTCATAAAGTTTAGTGAAATGCTGGCAGATTGTAATCCTAAACAGGGCAATTACCCTATTATTAAAATGGCTCTTTCTTTCTTTTTCTTTTTTTTTTTTCCTGTGAATTCCCCTCCTACTCCCGCCCCCTTCTCTGGTTGGCCTGGCTCTTACCTCTGCTTTACCTGTTTGATGAGTCACTGGAGCTCAGCTAAAGTCCTTGCTTTGCAGCATAAATGTGGCCTCTTCCATGCTGAGGCTTTGAGGGAGAAAGTACTATGGGAAAGCTAAGTACCTCACAGCTACTGATTGGTGTCAGGGTCACCTAAAGGGGTTTTGGAAAGGTGATTCCTATTCCAGGGGTTCTTAGACTAGTTCAGTGAATTCTCAATATTTTTGATCTCAGGACCCTTTTATACTCTTAAAAAAATTATTAAGGCCATCCTAAGGAGCTTTTGTTTAGGTGCAATATACTTATGGATACTTACTGTATGAGAAATTAAAATGTCTTAGTGTTACTGAACTAATGGACCAGACGTCCTCTGCGGTCCCTCACCTCCAAACCCTGAGAGTCTATGATTCTGGACTGAGTCAAGGCAGCACCAGTGATCTAGACTGAGTCAAGGGCTACGGTGGAGAGAAGAGGCTGGGTTACCCAGCTATCCAGGCTTGTGTATAGGTAATATTCCTTTCTAGACACTCAGCTCCATAACAGCAGGGATCCCTGTCTTATTTTATCTTCCCTAGAGCTAAGCATGGTGCTCTGTGCACCATAAGTGCTTCATAAATTAGCTAAATATGAACTTATTATAGGCTGACAAAGAGCTTTCTTTCAAACAACCCTGTGAGGATGATGGTGTGTATATATACACGTACATATATAAATACACACTTATTCATATACATACTCACAATACACATATTCACACATACGTGAATATATACATATATGTGAACATATATGTATATTTATATGTGTACATAAACACATATATACATATACACACAACATAGCTCTATCTTTATCTCCATCTCCATCTCTATCTCACATTTATTTTGGTCAGGATCTGTGATTTCACAAGTGTAACGTCTTCCCAGTGTAGAAACTCTGCCCACAGATGCCAATTGGCAACTCCTGAAATTTGTAGTCTTAGAAGATTTCTTGGAGGCACTAAGAGGTTAAGTGACTTTCCCATGGTCATACAACTCATTTTCTTCTGAGGTTTTTGCTGTTGTTGTTCAGCTGTGTCCGACTCTTCATGATACCATCTCAGGTTTTCTTGGCAAAGATAATGGAGTGGTTTGGATTTGTTTCTCCAGCTTATTTTACAAATGAGGAAACTGAGGCAAACAAAGTGAAGTGACTTGTCCAGGGTCACTAGTAAGTGTCTGAGGCTAGATTTCAACTTAAGAAGGTGAGTCTTCTAGATGTCAGGCCAAATGCTCTATCTACTGTGCCACCTAGCTACCCTATTCTTAGGTTAATTGGTACTAATTTGGATTTTTCTGACTCCAAGGCTGGCTGCCTTTCTATCCACTATACTATGCTGACTCCCTGATAATCTTGTCTTTGCAACTGAAATAGAGAATTGGAGGAGAAAATAACAAAATGAGGAGGCTTCAGATTTGCCAAGGCAGGGCATGTTTCATGTGTATTCATCTTGTTGCCTTCAAAATATTGTAAAATGTTTGAGGGCAGATCCCTTTGAATCCTCAGGCAAGAGTCTCTGGGCTGAGCCTCAACCTGCTGATGGTTCTACTGACCCAAAGAATCTCTGAGCTGGGGCCATAGGGGCTACCGAGTACATACCTGAACAATAATTTAGTCTACAACTCACTGGACATGTGGGCATGTAGTTTTTGCTTGGAGACTTCTCTTGGATAAGTCTAATTATTAAAAAGTTTTCTCTTCAATGAAGCCCAAGTTTATTTTCTTGGTGTGAGGTACTGCCCCTTTATTATGCGGGTATTTTATTTATTAGAAGGGGAAAAAAAGCAACAGTAAGTTAAGCAGCATGGGACAGTTCTGAGGACCTGAGAGGATCTAAGATAAATGTACCAAGAGAAAGCATTTGAAAGGAGCTCATAGTAAGAGCACTGATAGATTGTAACAGTGACTGCAGTACACTGTTTCCTAGCAGCAAATTTGAATATAATTGTTTTCAGGACTTTGGATGTCATCGCTGAGAAACTCTGCATCAAAATACCTTTTTGGGACTATGGGAATATTAAATAATAACTATTTGTGTTATACCTGGTAGAGATGTGGAATTTTGGTTTTTCACCATCTGTTGGAGGTAACTCAGTTTTCATCTGGAGGCAGTGCTTGAAGCAGGAGAGTGAGAAGAAGCTAACTGGGAAGAGAAGACAACTTCATCGAACAGGAAGGGTTTATAAGAGGAGCGCTATCCCCTAACAAATGATTTGTGGTATAGACCATACCCTAAAGAGTACTCAAGATCAAAGTTTGAAGACTAGAGTAGTGATTTGACCAAAGCATGTGGGTTCCCTTATTCTTGAGCCTTATTACTAGGTTTCTTTAAGTTTGTACCCACCATCCCCTCCCCCTACTTGTGGACACTAGTGGACTTTGGTGGGAGAATTAAATAGCTGTTGTTATTATTATTTTTGCTTTTATCTTCTAGGTTAATAAATCTTATTTCACAATTAAGAACTAATGTGACCGATTTACGGTATTTAAATAGGAAGAACATTGGTTGGGGCTCAGGAGCTATAGTTGTGAGTGTTTATGTATCATTTTTCCAAACCAGGATTACCCCTAGGACTGAGAGTGAGTTGTAGCAGTGTGATGGCCATGGACGACCTCCCTCCCCTACCCACCCTGGAAAAAAGAAAATCTCAGATGTATTTGTGTGAGTGTAAGTTGGATGAGTAAGACAGGTCACGGGAGATGGGGGAGTAGGTGCCTTATCTAATGGCCATGTGCTATATATCCAGATCTACACTTATAACTTCTATCCATTGTTTCTAGTTTGGGCCCCATGGGACCACTCAATCAACTAATAAGTCAGCAATCATTTATTAAGCACCAGCTAATGCCAGGTACTGTGATAAGCCCTGGGGATACAAGGAGAAAAGGAAGATACTCCCTACCCTCAAGGAGTTTATGTTATATTGCTGGGATACAGCATCTAGCAAGTAAGTTAATACAAGATACATACAAAATAGGCCCAACCTGTGATATGGTGCCCCCTTCCTCCAATCTTGGAAGTAGGGTGTGTGTGTGTTGGGGGAAGGTGGGACTCTAATCTAAAAAAGTGATTTTTTTCTCTTTGACTCATCCAGAATACTCCAGGAAAATCTCTAATGTACTTGCGGATAGCTCATGCCTATGTTTCACCAAATGTGGATAACAGAGTTCCCAACGCCTTCCTGTAAAAGCACTCAGGGTATGCAATGCATAACAAGAATGGTACAGCCCTTTTTTCCCCCACCTCCGCTGAAAATATATAAATGCAAAGAACTTACAAGAGCTCGTTAACAAATACAGAAAAACAGAAAACATTCAAACATCCCATTAACTCCCCTCAGGACAGTACTCCGACACTCAGATGAAATCCTTCTCTCCTTCCAAGACTCTTGTACTACTTTCTGGTTTAAACACCCACTAGAAGATAAAAAACATTTTGAAGGCTGCTGAACAAGCAAGTCCCTTCTGCTTGACCTATCTCTAAGTAGTTCCTTGGCTTTGCTTCCAAATAGGATACTGTGCAGAACTATGTCCCTGATCCTCTCCTTTCTCTAGGGAGCATTCTGGATCAGGGAATCCCCTTCTCCCTCTAGAACGTCTGATTCTGGAACTCTTGAACTTGTGCACTGTTGAATTTATTTTACCCAGGAGACCTGTGTTTTACCCAAAGCTGGTGCTGCTCAAGAAATTTCCCAAGCAGGATAAATCTGATCCCTCTCCCACATGAAAGCCTTTCAAGTACTTACAAACTTCTGTCATTTCTTCCTTAAGTCTTCTCTGCTCCAGGATAAACATTCCTAGTCCTTTCAAATAATCTTCATACAGCATTATCTTGAGGCCTTCACCATCCTGGTTGCTCTCTTCCGGACACATTGTAGACCTCCTAGAATGTGATACCCAGAACTGGACCTCACTCTCCAGGGTGGTCTCATGAGGGCGGAATACATTGAGAAGTATAACCTTCTTTTGAACATCATGCTTCATTCAATGCCAAGATTACATCAGTCTTTTTTTGGGGGTTGTATATCTTAACGCTGACTCATTTGTGATCGCAGTCTACTAAAATCTCTAGGACCAAAAAAGTCTTTATGACCAGTTGCCGACTTTGGACAAATCTTTTTCAGTCAAGCTGCTATCTACCATTTGTGTTCTCCGTCTTGTATTGTGAAATTGGTTTTTTTGGGGGGGTGCAGTGGACAGAGCACTGGTTCAAATCTGACTTCAGACACTTAACAAGATATGTGACCATGGGAAAGTTGCTTAACCCTGATTGCCTCCAAAAAAAAAGAGACTGATTTTTCGAGCCCCAGTATTAGGCTTTACATGTCAGTCCTTTATGTGTCATGACGTGCTGTGTCAAGGACCAACGGTCCTTAGAGGAAGTCTTGTGTTTAGTGGTGGTAAAGCTCAGAATGAGCTGAGGCTCCTGAGGAAAGCTAGGGACAGTAAAGGGCCTTTTGAATAATTACATTGGGGAAAAGAGGAGGATCACAGAAAGGGTAGGACTGTTGCCTAGGCTGAATAGGATAATGATAATGGGCAAAAGAGAGAAAGTAGAGTTACTCAACTTGCATTTTGCTTCCATTTTTCTTTATTAAGGTAAATACCATTTGCATCATAAAGGAGACAATAAAAATAGCTAACAGGAAGTTGGTACACAAGATAGTGAGAACATCTAGCTGCCCTAAAGCCAATCAAATGACCTGGCCCAGCTAGAGATGAACTCTATCCCAGAGCTAGAGCACTGGAAGGGTTAGTAGATGTAATTGTGCAGCCACTGTCAGATATTTAACAAGACTATGAATAATGGGATGGGGACCTCAGTCTTAGACACAGACAAATTTCAGAACAGGGAAGAGTGAAATCTGCAAATTCTAGGCCAGCAAGTGTGACTTAATTTCCTTGAAAAACTTGAGAACAATTAAAAGGGTGGTGATGATTATAAGAAACCGGTATGGATGCATCAAAGATAGGTCGTGTCAGAATAACCTTATTTCTCTTTTTTGACAGGCTTAGTTAACTGGCAGACCAAATAACAATTCATAGTTTGCCTAGATTTTAGCAAAGTATTTGAAAAGCCTCAAATGTATTCCTGTAGAATTATAGTGTCTGGCATATAGTAATTGCTTAATAAAGTCCCTATCTCCCTATCTGTCTCTGACAGAGATATGAACTAGATCAATAGTCTCCAAACTTTTTCGATCATGTACCCATTTCATTAAAATATTTTCAAGCACGCACCCAATGTATTCATATTTACCTATTTATAAGTTATATACGTGTACTACTATATTAATATATATTATAAAATGGGAACAAAAATAGAAATTCAAAAAATGAGATGATGAAATATTTTGTTAATTATATAAAACTTTTTGCTCTCACTAAAATATTATTAATGATGATATTTCTGAGAACACTGTGATTGAATATGCTTCATTATTTTTGAAATCTGGTTTTAACACTTTGTGATAGCCATTCAAAGGTCTGGTTCTAAGTTCAGTTTATTTTGATATTTAGCTCTAATGGCTGTCATAACTGAAAACACTACCTTGCAAAGATTCAAATGAATATCATCATTGACTACATTTACTAAATTTCACTTATTTTTCAACCCCATCCACTGATTATGTAAATATTTTTGTTAAACTTCAGCTAGTAAATTTTCCTCTTTCTCATTGTCCTTTGGTTGTTGCAAAGTCTTTATTTTTATATTGTTAACAAATGGGTTCAAAATTTACTGAAACTCCTTCTTGGAAAGATTTTTAAAGGGTTTAAAAAATCTGGTTTCCAAGTTTTTAAATTATGCAGATATGAAAGCTATCATAAATGACACACATCATTTTTTCACAACCCAGAGAGAAGAGAGTAAGTAACCAGAGAGAACGGTGTCAATAGAGTTAAATGTTGTAGAGAGGTCAACAAGCAGGAGGATTGAGAAAAGGCCATCAGAAATGGCTATTAAGAGATTGCTGTAATTTTGAACAGAGTGCTTTCAGTTGCATGAGGAGCCAAAGGTAACAAGGAAATTGAGAACCTGGGAGAATGGATTGATTCTCTCAATGGAAATAGAGAGGTTTGGAAGAGGGGTGAATTTGGGGAGAAAGATAAAGTGACGAGGCTGGCTATTCAGTTTGCAATCTATCCATCCAAGCTCATCCTTTGCTAGTCCTACTCTTTCTCAATGAAAAATGGGGAAAGGGGCTCACTCACTGCCTACTGCCTTAGAGAGCAGAGCCTACCCACTGAGGGTACTTGTGGCAGACCTGAAGTGATCTGAGGAACAGGGTGTGGGGACACTGGGGTAAGGGTTGGATTTTTGCTTGCACTACTATTACTTTGGGTGACTGTTTAGTTTATAACCAACCACCTGAGTGGTCGATGCCCAAAGTAGGGCAGCAGTACGAGGGGACACAGTGAGGGAGTTTAGAGCTATAATGGATAAGAGGATGGTGTAGTTATGATGGAGATAAGCCTTAAATTGACTATCACAAATAACAACATTTCCATCCTCTTTTTGGTTGATTGCACACAGCTAGGAGACACAACCCTCTCTTATCCTCCCAGCACACTAAACTTTGGAGACCATTGAGCTAGGTGGTAGTACATCTAGTGTGGAGGATGGATTTGGAGTTGATTGAATGACCAGATTCTCCTTTTATTTTAATTTTTGAAAATTATTAAAGTGCACTAAAAAAGGAACGTTTCAATGTACAAAAAGAAACCGAAAAAAAAATTCTCTGTGTAATTATAAATATCTATAATGCACAGTTTGCTTTAAAAAAAGTACATAACTGATTTAATATGTTACTTTCAAAGTTATCCTGCTTGTCCGGATTTCCTTCTAAATTTTTTTCTGTTCCCTTCTTTGCATTTTAAAAGATGTTTCCATGTTCCTCTTCTGTTTCTTTTTTTTTTAGGACAACTCTATTGCTAGTTTCCCCTTTACCCAAATCCTCTCTCCCCAATAAAAAAGGAAAAACACAGTCCTTATAAGAAAAGAGCATAGTCAGATAAAGCAATTCACACATTTGCCATGTCAGAAATTGTATGTCTCATTCTGAACCTTGTGGTCATAACACCTCTATTAGGATTTGTATAGCATACTTCATCATCGATGCAGTTGTGGTTGGTTATTGCATCGATCAAGGTTCTTAAGATTTTCCAAATTATTTTTCTTTACACTGCCGTCATTCCTATTTAAATTGTTCTGATTCTTCTCACTTTACTCTGTATCAGTTCATACAATTCTTCTCAGATTTCTCTACAATTGTTCCTTTCATCATTTCTTATGGTATAGTAATATTCCATTATGTTCATATACTATAACTTGCTCAGCTATTTCCCAATTTCTTTGTTTTCAGTCCTTCGTTATAACAAAAAGAGCTGCGATAAATATTTTGAACATGTGGGTCTTTTTTTTTTCCTTCTTTGATCTCTTTGGGGATATAGGTCTAGTAGTATTACCTCTGGGTCAAATGGTGCATATAATTTAATGACTCGTTGGATATAGTTCAAAGTTGTTTTCCAAAAAATCTGGACCAATTACTCCACCAATCATGTACCAGTGTATCTGTATCCCCACAGCTCTCCTATCAACTGTCATTTTCCTTCATTTTTATCTTTGCCAATCTGTGAGATATAAGGTAGAGCAAAAGAATTTTTCAAATTTGAAATTCTCTAATTAGTGGTGATTTGGAGCATCTTTCATAGAACTATTGAACACTTGAATTTCTTCCTTTGAGAACTGCCTGTAGATATTCTTTTGTTGTTATTCAGTTGTTTCAGTCATGTCCGGCTCTCCGTGATGTCCATTTGAGGTTTCCTGGCAAAGATACTGGACTAATTTGCTATTTCCTTCTCCAGCTTATTTTACAGATGAGTAAATGAGGCAAATGGGGTTAAGTGACTTGCCCAGGATCACATAGCCAATACATATCTGAGGCCAGATTTGAACTTGGGAAGACGAGTCTTCCTGACTCCAGGACCAGCCCTCTATCCTCTGTGTCACCTAGCTGCCCAAGATATCCTTTGACTATTTATCTAAGGGGGGAAGAGCTTTCTTGAATGACCAGTTTCCAAGAATTAATGGTTCAATGCCAGTTTGGAAAGAGGTGTATAGAGTATTTCCTCAAAGATCTATGTTTGGCTCTGTGAAGGTTAAAATATTTATTTATAACTTAGGTGAAATTTTTATCAGTGACTTGACGTGTTTATTAGATGTTCAGATGACGCAGAGCTGGGAGGGATAGGTAAGATTCTAGATGACAGGATCCAAAAGGATCTTGACAGGCTAGAATGTAGGGTTGAATCTAGAAAGATTAAATTTCATAGGGAAAAATATAACATCTCACACTTCCAAAAGATCAACTTGACAAGTACAAGATGGGGGAGGTGTGGCTGGATAGTTTTTCTAAAAAGATCTGTTTAGAATAGCCAGTGATCCTGGGCTGGTCACATAAACCAAGGGAAGATTCCAAGGGAAGAAGAGGTGGCTTTCTTCAACCACACAGGCAGCATTGTATGAGTGCTTCTGTTCTATTGGATGTTTAATACCAAGTAACCTCAATAACTTGAGTTCGATGGTCACACAAAGCTGATAACCAGCAATGGGTAGGACCTTTCTTCTGGTTCATGTAAATTCAGCTTGAGAAGAACAAGGAGCCATTGTTTCCTTTAACTCTGCTGTTGAATAATCTTATTTATTACTACTGACCAACCCAACCCCATGGGTAAAGTTCTACTGAACCAGGTGACCTTGTTAGACTGCTGGCTACCTAGTAGTCTCCAACTCTTTTTGTGACTCTTACAATGCCTCATACAGTCCCCGGTGCAGTTCATTTCCTGGTAACATCACTTCTTTAAACATTCGATCCAATTTCCTCCTGCTTCATTCTGCTAGTCATAGTATGGCAGAGGGATTGGTATACTCTTAACCACCATCTCTGAACAATGACCCTTGGTGGCTTTAACATCCATCTTGATGACCCTTCTAACACTGGCTTCCTAATTCCTTGAACTCCTTAGCTCTAGGGATCTTTATTACCTCTTCACTTCATTTACCCCCCTGAATAACCACAACGTGGACCTGCTCCACTCTAAGATTTTAAACTCTGAAATTTCTTTTTTCTGATTCCATCCTCCTAGATTCCCATTTTCCCTGCTCCCTCATACTTATTAAACCTGCCTTTCTCCCTAGCCAGGATCTCTATTCCCTCCATATTTTCTCTGTTAGTCATGAGAGGACAGTTTGTGTGAATGCATAGAGAAGGGAGGTGGAATATTACATTTGGGGAAGACCTAGTAATCTAGTTTGCCTGGAACACATTTGGGGATAACATAATTCTCCATCTGTACCTGCCTCAGAGGAAGAAGTCAGCTGCTTTTTCACCCTGGAAGTTCCCTCATCTCCTCTGGCCATCTCACCCTGTAGCGTGCCTCCACCCCTGCAGCCCCCTTCTCCTCCGATGGGTGAATTTCTTCTCTTGTCACTTGTCACTATGTCCTCCCCTACAGCTAACTTTCCCCTCTGCCAGGACCTTCCCCTCCACCTTTAAACTCCCTTTTATATGTGATCTTTCCTCATTAGAACATAAGCTCCCAAGGGCAGAAAATCTTTTTCTTTTTGTCCCCAGTGTCTGCCACATAGTTAAGTACTTAACAAATGTTTATTGACTTGACTTGTCTTGAAAAAAGCATCATTGCTTTCCGAGGATAAATACTTACTTTAGTCCTCAAGGAGGTTTTCTGATACTGTGGAAAGCACAGCACTGGTTCTGAAATCTGAGGACCCGAGTTCAAATCCAGCCTTTGCTGCTTACTCACCTATAGCAAGTTAAATGACCTTGGGTAAGTCATTGAAATTTCCTGGGTCCCATTTTCCTCAACTGAAAAAAAGAGAGAGTCCCTTTTAATCTATGATCTCCTTTAATCTCATCATCTCCTAAATCTCCTTCTCTCTGACCTCATTCTTGAAGTCCAAATCTGGACTTCCATCAGGGTACCCAGACACCTTCACCTGGGTGTCTTGCTGGCACCACTAACTCAATATGCTCCAAACTTAACAAATCTTCTTTATTTTGGTCACTGGCACTACTATCCTCCCCACTGAATGAGATGGAAACCTAGACATCATTTTGATTCTTGCCTCCATCTTATCTCCACATTCCAATCATTTGCTAAGTCCTCAGTATTAATGATTGTTTGCTGTCTCATATCATCCTCACAACAACCCAATGAGGTCAATGCTTTAGGCATTATCCTCCCCATTTTATAGATGAGAGAGGTGAGGTACAAAGATGTGAAGTGACTTACTCAGGAACAATTCATAAATCTTATAGGTTGAAGCCGATGCCGAGTCTTCCTAACTCCCAACCAGCCCTCTTTCCATTATTCTACAAGCCTCCCTTAAATAACTTTTTTCTATCTCTGCTCCTCTTCGTTTCCATTGCCACCATCTTAATTTAGACTCTCATTAAATCTTGCCTGGACTCATAGGCTTTTAAACAGCGTGTATGCCCGGGCATGCCATAACGTCTCCCCCCCAAAATTGGTATTGTGCATATTACTTTTAAATTTTGTATTTCTAAGTTTAGTTGTTAATCTAAAAAAAATTTAGTTAAGCTTTAGTTCCATTCTTTGATGAATAAACATAATATGTTTCGTGACGAAGTACTCAATAAATGCTCACCTTAAAAAAAAATTCCTGGATTTCCTGGAACCAATGACACGTATTTGATGGGGTGCGCCTGTTCTTGCTAAAGATTGATTGACTGTAAGGGAAGTTATTCAACACAGCGATCTTTAAAAAGTTTGCACTGGCCAAACTCCTACTTAAGAAACCCTTCAGCCTATCACAGCAACGGGATTTTTGGCACCTGGGGTAGACTGAGGTTCTATGGTGTCAGAAGAAATTTGGAAAATTTCAGGGGCCTGGCAGCCCCTGAAATACCACTAAATTCTGGCTCCTTTCAGATCAATTTCTGCAGCCCATCTGTTGTTCTATGTGATGAAAATATTTTCTAACTGCCAATGTTGTCAGTAATGAGCCAATGATGCCTGTATCCTTCCCTCTCCCGCCTCTCCCCCTCCCCTTTCTCTTGTCCCAGGGATTGAATGCCCTGTCATTGTAAACACACCAGGAAATCGATGATGACATAAAACTTATGTCTCCCGCCCTTTTAAGGCTAGGCCCCAACTCAAAGTTATGGACAAGCTCTTGGCCCTCATTTGGAGGAAGCTTTGCTGAAGCACTGCCATTGGGTGCCTGACCTTGCCTGGGGACTGCCTTATGAACTCGCTTCCCTTGTAAAAAGAGGATAATTGTTCCTGCCCGGCCTACCCCATAGGCTGCTGGTGAGGATCAGATGAGATAATGGCCTTAAAGCTCTATACAAATGTCAGGGATTAAAGGGCCAGATTGCCTTCTATTGAATTCCAATCTATAGCATGGTGTTAGGAGCTGGCTAGTTTTTAGAGTTTATTTTACTTCTAAGCCAAGGGAGGAAGCTTTCAGCTCCTTTGTGAGAAAGAGAGAGGGAGACAGGCAGGGCTGGGAGGTTGATCAAAAAGAGAACCCCAGGGCTTTGGTTCAGCCCCGTGTGATCCGCAGGGAAATGACTCTGTGAAGGCTCTGAATGGAGCCTGAGCAAAAAGTAGGTCAGCGTCACCCCGGAAACTTATAGGGGGCTGACAACAGCGTCATGCTTGAGCACTGTAGAAACAACTAAGTCTAGGATAATAGCTAGCATTTTAAAAGAACCTAAAAGAAGGTTTGGAAAGCACTTTAAAAATATTATCTCCTCACAGTAATGATAGCTAGCATTTCTATGGAGGAGCCTACTATGCGCCAGGCACCGTGCTAAACACTTTATAAATATTATGTCATTTGAGCCTCACAACCACTCTATAAGATAGGTGCTATTATTATCCTCATTTTACAGCTGAGGAAATTGAGACAGATAGAGGGTTAGTGACTTGCCCAAGGTCACACAGCTGGTAAGCGTCCGAGGGCAGTTTTTAACTCAGGTCTTCCTAATTCCAGGTCCAGTGCTCTGTCTACTGTACCACCTAGCTGCCCCACAACCCTGGGAGATAATTGCTTTCATCCCCCACTATTTTACAGGTGGATAGAGGTTAAGTGACTTGTCCAGGATCACCCAGCTATTAAATTGTCTGAGGCCAGTTTTGAACTCAGGTCATTTTGACTGCACTTCGTCCAATGGACCACCTACCTTCGTCACATTTAATACCTAATTATCAGGAATAATTATACAAGATAGCGTGGGATTTCTTCTTCCAGGAGGATTGCTCCAGGGAAACCTGTCTAGGCTGTGGTCTCCTGGTGTCCCTGGCTTCCCCTTGAAAGCAGGCTCTTCCCACCTGTTAGCCTTACCATGCCTCATGGCACAGGTGTCAAAACTGCTAGCTATGACTCTGAGTCCTGGTCCTGTCACTTGATAGCAAAGAATTTAGACAGGGAAGGGAGTTTAGAGGTCATCTTGTCCACATATTCTTAGAGGACGAGAAGAAGTGTCTACTTGGAGTTGGGGACCTGGGTTAGATACTTACTGGCTTGAATGGTCAGGAGCAGGTCACTTCCTCACAGACCCTCAGTTTCCTCTCCTGTAAAATTGGGACACTTGCGCAACCTACCTAATGGAGTTGTGAAGGAGGCATTTTGCCATTATTATATATAACTTGAGGCAAGCTATTTCGCCTCAACTGTACATTGGAGATACAAACTCTAGTAGGACCTACTTACGGTAGAGAGATTGCTGTGAGGAAAGAGCGTTGTAAAGTGTAGACATCCTATGTACACATGAAGTGTCATTGTCAACATTATAGTTGCCTTTATTCCTGTGCCTTCACAATTCAGAGGGTGGTCATTTGAAGTACAACTTGTGAACCAGCACTCCAAACTCTGGATTTGTAAGGGCCAAGCTCAATCTTTGGGGCCTCTCAAAAAACTCCCATCTCTTTGACTTGTTTTGCCTCCACTCAGAATTTACTCTGGGACCCTTAGAAGAGAGCTTTCATCTAGGTCTCCACTGATGGTAAAAAAAAAGTCTCCCCTTTTTTTTAGAGGGGGGAAGGTAGGGCAATTGGGGTTAAGTGACTTGCCCAAGGTCACATAGTTAGTAAATGTGTCAAGTGTCAGAGTCAGGATTTGAACTCAGGTCCTCCTGATTCCAGGACCGGTACTCTACTCACTGTGCCACCTAGCTGCCCCAAAGGTCTCCCGTTCTTAGACAAGTACTCAAGGTAATGTCAGACCTAGGGCAATCTTTATTTCATCTCAAAGAAAATGCAAAACCAGACAAAGCACTCACAGTAATCAATAGTCGATATAATTCTTTATTTCCAATGAATCTCAGCTTTACCCAAGGGAACCTATACAGACCTGCAGCCTGTAGTACTAGCCTAAAAGGTCGGCACTCACCCCAGAAGAAAAATACAGGAGGGGTTGCTAGAGAGACAAACCCCTCACATTCCAATGAGTCTCACCTTCAAACCAGGGCCTTCAGCCTTATAATAATAGCCCCAAGGGTTTGGATTTCCTTGGAAGGGAAATGAACTTGGGGTTGCTAAAGAGTCAACCCCTCCCCCTATTTTGGTGAGTCCTACCTTCAGTGAATTAAGGAATGACTCAACAAACATAAAATACCTACTAGGTGCAAGAGCTAGGAATATATTCCCCCAAAATGAAACAATTCCTACTAATCTTATATACTAGTGGGGAAGACAATAGTAAGTACACAAGGAGACTTGTTCAGGCCTTCAACCTTACAGTATTACCCTAAGGCAGAGGTTCTTCACTTTTTTATTGTGCCAGGGTCTTCTCAGAATAAGGTGTTTTTTTTTAAATTAATAATTAAAGAAAATGCTAAATTTCTTAGAGGTTAGTGAAAGTAAAGACATAATTTTTTCCCCCATCCAACTCCATGGACTCTCTGAAATCCCCTGGCCTAATGTCTTCTGTTCTAGCCAAAAGAATAACAAATTGGGGTTGCTAGAGAGGTAGCCTTTTCTCATTAGACCTACACTGTCAGAGTAACTAGTGTTAGTAATGGAGGTCCAACTCCAGATTTTTGCTCCTCCATGGTATAACAGTTCCTTATTGCTCTTTCAGCTCTAGGACTCTGTACTCAGTCCTCTTCTCTCTAAGATATGTCCACTGTCCACTGAGAATGTTCCCTTCTTTCACCTGGGTCCCAGGATCCTTTTCTAAGGGGCTGGCATTGTTTGGGTGCTCCACTGTCTCCCTCTGGAAGGCTGGGTTGCCAAACTCTCTAGGAAGCTGTCATTATCAAGGAAACCCCCACTCTTCTATGTAGAAAACTCAGTTTGGGAACTCTCTGGGTATTTGGCATTTTCTAGGAAATCTTTCCTCCTCTATCCAGGAGCCTGGGCTACGTGGTAGAGCCTTTAAACCATTACAATGCATCTCTGGGCCTGATTTGTCAAGGCTGCCATTATAGCATCTCTCAGGGGAGAGGCTGTGTGGATATCCGAGCTCCTCCCCCTGCCCAACCTACTCCCCAAAGGCTGGAACCCACATCTGCTCTTAATTCAACTGAGGTTCCCTTGCCCCAATTACCCAACTTCAACAGAAGACTCCATGTTTCCTTTTATAGGCCTAGTACAAAGAGGTGGCTCTGATCCATACCCACTTGAGGCAATCAAATCATGTTCTGCCTCCCCTCAACCCCTGCCCAAAGCTGAGACTCACCCTCAATAAGGTGTGCATGGATTGGCAAGATGTAGTCAGCCCTCTCGAGGATATGGTGATGAGGCGTAGTGTCACTGAAGATTTTTCTTGTTCAGTCATTTTCAGTCTAGTCCGACTCTATGTGACCCCATTTGGGGTTTTCTTGACAAAGATACTGCAGTGGTTTGCCATTTCCTTCTCCAGCTCATTTTACAGATGAGGAAATGGAGGCAAACAGAGTTAAATGACTTGCCCAGGGTCACATATTTAAGTGTCTGAGGCCACATTTGAACTCAGGTCTTCCTTACTCCAGGCCTGGCGCTCTATCCACTGAACCACCCAGCTGCCCTACTTAGCAATCCCAACTTAGGAACATAGATTTGGAGCCGGGAGGACCTGAGAGGCCATTTAGTCCAATCTCATCATTTTATAGATGAGAAAACTGGGGCCCAGGGAGTCTTGGGGCTTGTCCAAGGTCCCACAAGTAGTAAATGTCACAGGCAGGATTTGAACTTAGGTCCCCTGACTCCAGGGGTTAGCCTTTCCACTGTACTCTTTTTACTATACCACATCACCTGGTCATTCCTTCCACAAACATTGTTTTGTTTGCTAGGCAGTGAAGTGGAAATAGCAGTAATGATAATAATAATTAATAATAATAATAACCAGCATTTCCATAGCACCTACTATGTGCCAGGCACATGCTAAGTGATTTATGAATGTATTATATCCTTTCATCCTCACAACAACTTTGGGAGGTAGGTACTATTTTTATGCCATTTTATAGTTGGGGAAACTGAGATAAACAGGTTAAATGACTTGCCCTGGGTCATACAGCTAAGTAAGTATCTGAGGCTAGATTAGAATTCCAGTCTTCCTGACTCTTGGTCCAACGCTATATCTACTGCTCAACCAATTAGATAGAGCATTGAACTTGGAGTCAGGAAGACCTGAGTTCAAATCTGGTCTCAGATTTTTTTTTTCAGGCAATGTGACCCTGGGCAAGTCACTTCACATATCTCACCCTTAGTTTCTTTATATGTAGAAAAAAATATAATAATATCACCTACCGCCCAGGGTTGTTGTGAAGATAAATTGAACAGGCTGGCAGAGTGTTACAGGAGGATGGAGGCTTGGAGGGCAGCTAAGTGGCTATTGCCATAATCCAGGCGTCAGATGATTCATTAGGGTGGTGTCAGTGTGAATAGAAAGGCGCAGACAGATGTGAGAGGTGTTATGAAAGAATCAATAAGACTTGATGACTGATTGGCTCTTGGAGGTGAGAGAAAGATGAGTCAGAGAGTTGGTGCCGGGGTGCCTGGGAGAGGGTGTAACCCCTGAAGATGTAGGGAAGCCTGGAAGGCTTACTGGGTTGGAGAGGGAGGAGGATGAGTTTGGTCCTGGACATGTTTGGTTTGAGATTTTGTTGGGATAGCTGCGTGGAAATTAGAACTTGAGATTAGAGCTTGGTCAGGAGGTAAGATATGGAGAAACAGAATTGGGAGTCATCAGCATGGAATCACTAGGGGATGCTATAAATCACATACAAAATTACATACTACATACTAAATTACATATTCTTTGACACAGTGAAATACAACTGTGCATACACCCCAAGGAGGTCAGACACAGAGATAAAGGTCTCATACATACAAATATTTATAGCATCATTTTGTTGATAGCAAAAACTATAAACAAAATTGAGAGGGGAACTTGATTGGGGAATGGCTGAGCAAACTGTGTTCTATGAACATAATGGAACGTTATTTAATATCATCAGAAACAGCAAATATGAAGAATTCCAAGAAACCTGAGAGGACAGAGGAACTGATGGAGAGAGAAGCGAATGGGGCTGGGAGAACAATGACCACATATACTACAGTAACATCAAGGAAAGGAATAATGAAAGATGTGAGAGCTCTGACCAATGCAATGGCCAAATTGGACTTCAGAGAATTGATGGTGAAGCATACCATTCTCCTCTTGGAAGGAAGGTGATGGACTGCAGGTGAGGAATAGTGCTACCATTGTTGGATATAGCTAATGTGTTCATTTGTTTTGTGTAAATATACTTTGTTATTTATTGGAGGTGGATAGGCATATAGTGGGAGGAAGCATTGAGAAGTATCAGCCGTGTAAAAGAAAAAAAAGTCAGTCAATAAACATTTATTAATCACCTACCATGTGCCAGGCACTGTGCTAAGCACTTGGGATACAAAGAAAGGCAAAAGTCAGTTTTTGCCCTCAAGGAGCTCAAATTCTAAAAAAACCAAAACAAAACAATGACATCTTTTTTTTTTCTTACAAAATGATAGGATTCAGCATAGTATATTGCAAAAAGTCCTAAATTTTGAGTCAAAAGACCTGGATTCAACTAGATTCATTACTTATTACTTAAGTGATTTCAGACAAGTCATTTAACTTTTCTTGGGCATGAATTTCCTCTTCTGTAAAATAAAAGTTTTGGACTAGGTTTTTCTTTAGGGCCTTTCTTAGCTCTAAATCCTATGATTCTATGATCTTGGCCCCAAGAATAGATGAACATTCAGAGAATCTCCTGCATCCTGGACCATCCAGTCCAGTAGCACAAGGTGAAGAGTGGAACCATGGAGTGTCACAGCTGGAAAGGACTCTAAAGGATTATTTTTCTTCAAACTCTTTATTTTAGAGATGGGGACCCAGAGGGAGGGAGCAGGGAGAACCACTTGTTGAAGTGGTTTAGTTTATGTGTGTTTGTTTTTACCTTTCATCATCGTTGCCCCAGCACTTAGCACATAAGCTGCCTGGTCCCTAATAAGCACTTAATAAATGTTTGTTGAGTGACTGATTGGAAAAGTTGGGATTAGAATTGAGGTTTCTTGGGAGAAGCTAAGCCTCTGGAAACTGTAGTTTACATGATTTAGAGCTGGAAGAGACTTCAGAGATCACCTATGAACAGCTAGCATTTTAAGGTTTGCAAAGCACTTTACATACATTATCTCATTTTAGGCTCATAATAGCCCCATTATCTCATTTGAGCACTTTAACAAGCTCTTGAAATAGGTCTGTTAGCAGGGGTGTGCTGGAGCCAGCTCCAACAATTTTCGCTGTGAACATTTACACCTTGGAAATTGGCAAATGCTACAAATCAGAGCTCGGATTTGTTGTTTTGTGGATTGTCTAGACTTAAGAAAGTGTTAGAAAAAAATGTTCACAATGCAGATTAAATTTAAAAGTGTGTTTGTATACATTTTCTCTCCCTGTCCCCTAAGCCGGTTGTTAAATCTTTATCTGGAGGAAAGAGTAAGGCTGAGGACTTTTGCCCAGCTCTGCCTCATTTAGATCCAATTCACGAGCAAGTCAAGCTATCACTATCATGATATCATTGGTCTTCTTCGAGAATGAAGGACGAGCAACAACAACAAACAGCATACTCCTATGTGACAGGTATCCCCATTTTCCAGATTAGGGAATTAGTAAATATTGGAGCTATTAAGTCTTAGAGGAAGGATCAAAATCCAGGGGTCCCTGACCCCAAGTTTGCCATGCCACCTCTCAATCTAGTCCGGCTTCCTGATTTTGCAGATGAAGAAACCGAAGCCCAGAGAAGAACTGACTCACAGCCTTGACAGGAGTAGGGAGAGGGGTCTGGATTCAAATCCAGATCCTTTTAGTAGTTCTCTCAATGTCCCCGCCAACACAGAGCCAAACAAGCTGGTAAAGACAGAGAAAGGCACATTAGGCTAAGCAGCATGAGGTAGTTGAAAGGACACTGGAATTGGTATCAGGAAACATGGGTTGGAGTCTCAGCCATTTATTAGCTGTGTGACCTGGGTCAAGTTGCCTGTCCTTGGGCCTCAGGCCCGTCATTTATAAAATAAAGGGATTCGATGAGAAGATTTGTAAGGTTCCTTATCCTTGCTAATATTTCCACAGGAAGCAAAAGATAGGAAGATGTATGTAAGATGGTTTCCTCTCCTTCTTGACAGAGCTTATTTATTAAGAATGAAATAAACTTTTTCTGCCTGTGATATGTTTATGACAGAAATGTCTTATCTGGATGCAGAGCACTGCTTGTGAGAGTGGATAGGAAGGGGATGAATTTGAAGTGGGGGTAGGGGAAATATTTCTAGAGAACTACAATAGATTTGCATTTATTTCCCCCTCTTTCTCTAAGTATTATTAAGATCTCCTGGAATTTGGATTTAGAAAACCTGGGTTTTGATCCTGACTCTGTTACTTTGAGACCTTGGCTAAGTAATTTGCTCTCAGCCACTATTCTTTTATATATGAAATGGAGAATTAACACCTTTCAGTCTGACTTGGCAGAGTAATTTGTGAGGAAAGTACTTTGTAAACCTTCAAAGACATAGAAATGTAAGTCATGATTCTGCTTCTGTATATGTATTGCCCCACAGAGGCAGTGTGGTGTAGTGGAGAGAACACTGTTTTAAGAATGAGGAAGATCTGGGTTCAAGTCCTACCTCTGACATGCACTAGTTTTGTAATCAGAGGCAGGTTGCTTGGTCTTCCAGTGCCCATAGGCAACTCTTTGAGACTATAAATTACAGATAAGTTGCCAATCTGCATGAGTAGAGAGAGTTTCCACAGTGAGAGTTCCTTCTGAAAAAAAAAGGCATTCCTAATATGCATAAGACAGTGCCTTGCCCATAATAACCACTTAGTAAATATTTGAGTATGTCCAGTTCAGTAGGGATGCTCACAAAGATAGGGCTCTGAGATGGGACTATTTCATTCATCCCCATCCATTGAGTTCAAAGTAGTTATGGAATAGCAACCTGTATTTTTATAGCACTCTAGGGTTTGCAAAGTCTGGCACATAGTAGGCACTTAATAAATGTTTATTGATTGACTAATATTTATTTCCTACTCTAGCCACATATTAGATCCTTTGAGGTGCCTACTCTAGGTAATCACCACTACCACCACCACCACCACCATCATCATCGTCTTCATCGTTGTCAGCATCATCATCTATAAAATAGGAGACTTCCCCAGGGTCACAGAGATAGCATCTGAGGCAGCATTCAACCACATCTTCCCATCTCCGAGTCCAGCGTGTTACTCTCTACTAGCTTCATGTTGTTTCTCTGCTAAGAAGGTGGACACACTCCCTTCTCGCTCTCTAGGAATTCAAGTTGGTGAGGCAGGCTAAGTACATGTGAATTAGTTAAATATGAATGCAAACCAGCCTAAGTTAAGGACCAAGTACTAAGCAAGAATAACCAACAGAAAGTGGTTTAGGAAGGCAGAGAAAGGAAAGATTGATGTGGGTAGGAGTCATAATGGCAAAAATGATCCAGTTGTCTGGCACTATAAGTTTTATAATGTCATAACAACCCTGAGGGGTAGGTGGTACAAATATTCATATCCCCATTTTACGGACGAGGAAGCTAAGGCTCAGGGAAGTTTTGGAGAATTACAAGCTTAACATCTGTCAACACTGTAATGTGGTAGCCAGAAATGCTAGGGCACTCTTAGGTTAAATTGGCAGAGACAAAGCATACAGAACTAAGGAGATGATAATGTCGCTGTATTCTGCCTTGGTCAGACTCCATCAGTTCTGGATCCTGCATTTTATGAAAGATACCAGTAAGCTAAAGACTGTCCAGAGAGGGCAACCAGGACAGAGAAGGGGCTCAAAAGCGTATTATATGAAAACCAATCGAAGGAACTTGGGGTAGTTAGCCTGAAAAAATGAAAAGGCTTGGAGGGAACAGGATTTCTGTTGTCGAGTATCTGCAGGGTTGTCATTTGGAAGAAGGATTAGATTTGTTCTACTTGGCTCCAGAAAGCAGAAGTAGGAACAGTGGGTGAAAATAACAAAGTAGCATTTTTTGCCTTGATCTAAAGAAATATTTTCCTAACAACTCAAGCTGCCTCACTGGAAGTCCTCAAGCAGAGGGTGGATGACCACTTGCCAGGTATTCTGTGGAGGGGATTCATGTTCTTGTATGAGATGGACCAGATAGTCTTTGAGGCTTCTTTCAGCTCTGTGATTCTGTGTTTCTGTGAGCTCCACCTTGAAGGAAAGTAGGGTCTCATAGAGGCAGAAGTCAGGAGGGAGTGCATTTCAAGTGGGAGGGTCAGCTTGAGGAAATGCAGGGAGGTGGGACAGGGGGTGTTGAGTTCAAGAAAGAACTAGTAATTTATGCCCAACAAGTAATGCAAGAGCAGGGGAACTAAAGATTCTGTCTTACTTTCCCCATACAGTAGGTATTAAGACCTGTATAATCTTATACGGTTTCTCCTTGGTTTGTTATTTTAACTCTCTGTATGTTTCCCTGTAGAGATTAGTATAATAAAACCCTTTAAACAAACAACTGCTTAGAAGAAACCTTGTATATTTTTTCCCAGGAGCAGGGCAGACAAGAAGGGAATAACCCTCTGGACTCTCCTGGATGTTTGAGAATGCAGGCAAGGTGGGGAACCTGGGGCTGGCATGTAGCTTTTTGTGATATTCATTATGGCTTTTGTACATAATCCCCAGAAACAAGTTGAGATGTGAGTTTAATAACACATAGTAGTTATACTGACTTAGACGGATCTGTGATCTTATTGGTGTGAGTGGCCTCTTCTTTGGTACATATTACAGCCCCATTCTCACTTCCCATTCTATGCCATTATTTTTTAAAATTTATTTTTTACTGATTAAATTTGTTTAAATTTATTTTTAGTTTTCATCATTCACTTTTAAAAGATTTTCAATTCCAAATTCCCCCCCACCCTTTCTCCTCTCCTCCCTCCCCAAGATGGCATGCAGTCTGATATAGGCTATACTTATATAGTCATATTAAAATATTTCCACATTAGTCATGTGGTAAAAGAAGAATCAGAACCAAAGGGAAAAACTGTGAGAAAGAGAAAACAAAAACAAAAAAAAAGAGAAAATAGTATGCTTTGATCTGCATTTCGACTCCATAGTTCTTTCTCTGGATCTGGACAGCATTTTCTATCATGAGTCCCTTGGAATTGTGTTAGATCATTGCATTGCTGAGAAGAGCTAAGTCTGTCAAAGTTGATCCTTGAACAATGTTGCTGTTACTGAGTACAATGTTCTCCTGGTTCTGCTCACATCACTCAGCATCAGTTTATGTAAGTTTTTCCAGGTTTTTCTAAATCTGCCTGCTCATCATTTCTTATAGCACAATAGTATTCCATTACATTCATATACCACAACTTGTTCAGCCATTCCCCAATTGATGGGCATCCCCTCAATTTCCAATTCTTTGCCACTACAGAAAGAGTTGCTATAAAATATTTGTACATGTGGGTCATTTCCCCTGTTTTATGATCTCTTTGGAATACAGACCTAGCAGTGGTATAGGTGGATCAAAGGGTATGAATGGTTTATAGCCCTTTGGGCATAGTTCCAAATTGCTCTTCAGAATGGTTGGATCAGTTTACAACTCCACCAACAACGCATTAGTGTTCTAATTTTCCCATGTCTTCTCCAACATTTATTGTTTTCCTTTTTTTCTCCTATTAGCCAATCTGATAGGTGTGTGGTGGTACCTCAGAGTTGTTTTAATTTGCATTTTTCTAATCAATAGTGATTTAGAGCTTTTTTCATATGTTGATAGATAGCTCATGCCATTCTTGTTTTATCTTTTTGTAAACCACTGGATTGGGTGGAAAATGAACTCAGTATTTAGTTCACCAAGCTCATTTTGTTGATAAGGAAAAATGAGCCTGCCCCCTCAACTCTACTTAGTGAGCCCTCTCCTCTAACAAAGAAAATAAAAGCAACTAAGATGATGAATATACCACATTCCATAACCCTAGTTCCCTACCTTACCAATAAAAGGAGGAAGGTATATTTTCCCTCTCTTTTCTGGGACCAAGATTGTCTATTACTACTATAATTTGTTTTTGTGCCTTTTTTGTTTGGTTTATTTTGGTGGTCATCAAAACTATTATTTTCCTGATTCTGTTGACTTCACTTTATATCAATTTATATAAGTCTTCCCAAGTTTTTCTGAATTACTCATATTCATTATTTTTATGGTGAAAAAATGTTTTATTACATACACATTCTATGATTTGCTCAGCCGTTCCCCAACTGATATGTACTCATTTTGTTTCTAGTTTTTTGCTACCAGAAAAAAGTGCTCTTCTACTTTGGTTTGCAGTTGTTCAGTCGTTTTTCAGTCATGTCTAACTCTTTGTGACCTCATTTGGGACTTTCTTGGCAAAGATATTGGAGTGGTTTGTCATTTCCTTCTCCAGCATTTTTGTATATATGGTACCTTTCTGTCTTTGACCACCTTGGTGCATATGCCCTGCCAATGTTTCTCCATGTCCTTGGTGTGAAGGGCTCACATTTCTATAGTTTTAAGGTTTACAAAATGTTTTTCTCCAAACAATTCTGTCAGGAAAATAGTGCAAAAATTAATACCTCCATTTTACACATGAAATAACTAAGTCACCAAGTAAGTTACCTGTACAATGTACCTCAATCAAGGAGGCAGAGCAGTTGAGTTGTGGGACCAGTGGGGCAGCACCTGCTGTAGTGGCCCTGATGAGGACATCAGCCTTTCTCCCACTCCAAGACTACCTGTAGACAATAGACCAGTGCCTCTGGGCTACTGTTTTTAAACTGGCCCTATATTATGGCCACATAGCTGAATGTGTTTATAGGAGGGAAAGCAAGAAGGCCAGGTGATATCTCTTCTTGTCAGAGTAGTACAGTGCTAGGGAATATGGTTACCTGGTTGGATTTCCCTGTGTGTTTGCATTTGTGTTCCCCGATGTTGTGTGTGTCCTTAGGAAAGTCTTATACACTCATCCATGCTGAAAAGTAGGCATAGAGAACCACAAAGGGATGGGTAATTATGATTGTGCCACAACATCAATTGTTTTGTTTTTGCCTTTGTATCCCTACTTCATGTGATAGTGCCTAGCACCCAGCAGGCACATAATAAGTGCTTGTTGAATGACTGAATAGATTTCAGATGCATTGGTGAAAAATCTTAGCTCCTCCCTGTTGCCTTGGGTATGCGTGTGGTGTACTGGATCCCAGAAGTCAGAAGTCATGGATCCCTATCCATGGTCACTCAACTGGTAAGTGACAGAATTTGGGTGCCTGAAATCCAAATCCAATGATCTCCCCACTATGCTGCACTATTTCTAAATTCAACAAACATTGATTAATCACTTCTATTATGTAACTAAAGGCTGAAGATGCAAAGACACACACACACACACACACACACACACACACACAGACTCCTGCCCTCAAGGAGCTTACAATTCACTTTACACAGTTAACTATAAAACTAGTAAACATAGACTTACAGTTGACCAGTATTTTGATTTTTCTGGAATTCCATATAAGAGCTATTGTAATTACATAGTCTTTGATTTTTTTTTTGTAATTTTTTTTCCCTTGACCACCACAAAACTGTTTGTGATGGAGCAAAATGATCCCATTGTTTGAAGTGGATCTCTGGCTATGAATCAATAAATATGGATATTTTTCCACAAATGAAGGGAATAAAAAAGATGCCTGTGATCACAGATGATCTTTGGAAGACCAGCTGAAGGTGAAGACAGCAAAGCCAGAGCCAAACATCAGTTCTACCAAGTAGGTGAACAGAAAGTCAGTCAATCATATTTAATGAGTTAATAAATTTAAACATGTGTTTGGTTACTGTGGAGGAGGGCTTTCCATTGCTAGAGGAAGGAATAACTGATGGTGTCAATATTTTGCTGGTTCCCATAAATATGAAGAGAAGTAGAGAAAAGTTTTCTGTTCTTTGATGAATGTATGGGGGAAAAACTAGGGAGAATGGCACAGGGAGAAGGTGTTGGATGAGGTCTTGGAATGGATTGTAACCTGTACCTGTGGAGGACATACTTATTGATGGGATCACAGAGCCATCAAAATGTTGAGCCAAAGGAATAAACCTTTACATTGATTCACTTTTGCCTGTGTGCACAATTGAAAAAAATTCAGTCACTTAATTTTCACTGTCTATGATGGTATAAGGCCTGATTGAGAATTCTTAGTCTTATTTTTGGGTCTAAAAATAGTTTTTCACCTATGACCTAGGCCAAGGGGAGATATAGTGGTATCCAAAATCCAATGAGCAAAGCCAAGGGTGGGGTGAGTGACTTGTAGTTTAAAAAAAAGGCAAAGCAAAGTGGAATCATAAGGTACAACAAGACCTGGTGCCATAATCTGTTTTATAAGGCAGCATGGCAGAGTGAATAGGACATTGGACTTAGTGTCAGTAGGACCTGGGTTCAAATCCTGACTTAGACACTTCTTAGTTGAGTTACCTGGGGCAAGTCACTTAATCTCTCTGTGCTTCTGTTTCCTCATCTGCAAAATGGGGGAGTCGGACTCATGATTTCTAAAATCCATTCAAGCTATAACTCTCTGATCCTACAATCTCAGCTCTCGAGTGAGCAAAGGAGAGGTCACAGGATTTGGAATGAAGACCTGGGTTCAAATCCTACCTTAGATATTTATTAGATATGTGACTCTGGGTAGGTCCTATGATCTCATTCCTCAGAATCCATGCTAAATAAATTCTCCTTCTTGCTTTGTGCTAATGAGAGGGGGTTAGTTGGTTTGTTCTAGATGAGGCCTCATCTAGAACCTGCCAATCTGTAAATAAATGAATTTTGTCTGGGTCTCTAGAGGTCTAAAGATAATTTATTGCATTTTAATTGGGGGGAATGATGGAATAGCGATGATACAATATTACTGGAGACAATGACAGTAATAGCTTACATGTCTACATTGCTTTAATGTTTATAGATAATTTTCTTCAAAACAAACTTGTGATGTAGGTAGTATGCTATTAACTGTATATGACAGATGAAGAAACTGAGGCTCAGAGAGATGAGACAATTTGCCTGGAGCCACTTATCTATTAAGTGTCGCAGGCAGGACTGGAATCTAGGCATCAGCACACATTCCCCTATACTAGGCTTCTCCTACTGTTGCCTAACCTATCAGCAACTCAAAATGCTGGTAATTTTAAGGCAGGAAGACAGACTGGGCAGCACTGTGGAAGACCAGTGGAGGAGATATTTTTGGATGCTAGAGTCCTGAGGCACCCCTCACATCACCCCATATGCTACCCTTTTGCCTGTGTGCAGGGGTAGTCCTGAGTCCTGGCCACATGTGTCCTCATTCTGAAAAATCATTGAAAATGGGAGAGCAACCTCAAGACTGGAGAAGGGCAAATCTCTTGATGCTCAAAAAAGGTAAGAGAATGGAGTCTGCCATGTGTAGGGCAGGGAGTTTGACTTTAATTCCTGGGAAGATTCTAGGTTGGATCATTAAAGAGATGGTTGACAAACCAATCCAGAAAGGGATGTGGTGATTACTGAGAGCCAGCACAGCTTCATCAATAACAGGCCATGCCAACAAAATGGATTTCCATCTTTTTGGACAGGGTCAAAACCTGTGACTCCACATGGTTCCTCTTGGGAATTTTCCTCATGCCTTAGTTTCCACAAAAAATGTTAAAGTCCTTAGCTGCTATACAAGCATTCAAGGAAACAATACAGTGAATAAAGGATGGATTTTATCTAAATCGGCAAAAAATGCAAAGATTTGCCCCTGACCCCATCAACTGTTAAGACAACTCTCCTTTCCTCTCTACTGGCCAGCACCTTGACTTATAGCTCTGTCTTGGGGTTGAAAGCCTACCTCTTCCTAAAATGGGAGACCCTTGGCATTGATATATAGTGGAAAGATTAGACTCAGAGGACTTGGTTCTAAAACCTACCCTTGTCACTTGCTACCTATAGGACCTCGGTCGAGACATTTCTTTCCCCAGGTGTCCATATCCCCACATAGATGGCACTTAATTCTATATCTATGGGCCCAGTCAACTCCTTTGTCACAAACCCATATGGTACACACACAGTTGTCTTGACTTTTGTCCTGCCACTGGACTTCGATTACTCTGGAAGAGAGAGTGAGGCTGATGACTTTGTGCAACTCCGCCTCACTTAAAAACAATTCATGCAAGAGTCAAGACATCACCCTGTGATGTCATTAGTCATCTTAGAAAAGATAGACCATGACGACCACCACCACCAATAAGACCACCACCACCACCAATAAGACCACCACCACCACCACCACCAACAGCAATAACACCACCACCACCACACCACCACTACCACCATCATCACCACCATCACCACCACCATCACCACCATCACCACCATCACCACCATCACCATCACCACCACCACCACCACCAACAACACCAATAACACCATCACCACCATCACCACCACCACCACCACCACCACCATCATCGCCACCACCACCACCAACAACAACAATTCACTATGCCAGTGAAGGGCAATGTCTGGCTTTGCTATTTCATATCATAATATCAGTCTTTCTGTTCTGGACCAGAAACAGGATTGTTCATGAATATTCTACTGGGTCTTAAGAAACTTGGTCCAGAAACCTTTTTGGGTTCAGGATCTTCTCTATCACTTTCCTGTTGTCTTGTCATTGTTGCTAGCTTATATTTCTGCAATTCTCAGCATGACCCAAGATCAGCTTTTGGATCGCTGCTGCTCCAGGCTGATGTCATCTTTCAGACTATATGGTTCCCCTCTTTTCTGGAGGTTAGGCAGTTATCTCATACCTATGGTTGTCTGGAGGGTCCATATGGCTCTCTGGTGGGGCTGCCTGGTTGTACAGTCCTCCCTTTCAGAGAACTGGGTCCTCTAAGGCTCTGTGTAGCCCCTTTCCCCTTTGTTAACTATGCTTCTTTCCATCCATTTGGACTTTTTAAAGTCTAAGTAAAAGAGTGTGGCCCAGGTGTGTGAACTGGCCTTGAATCAATCCATCATGCTTAATGTGGTGTTAAAGGGACAAGAGGAGTATCCAGGGCCAGTAGAGTTCATACCTTATCAAAGTGTTAACCTTGTCAAGGGAATTTAACACCTGGTTAAGGAGAGATCATCAATGCCAGAATGAAGTCCTCATCAGTTAAGGCAATGAGGACCCAGGACAAAGCCTGGGTCCAATCATCATATTCATCTTCATGAGTTTAAGCCTTCCCCCCCCCCCCACCCCCGCAGCTGTTCCTTCTGCTTGCAGTACCTTCCCTTTCCCCTTCAATCTTTGGAAGTCTTACCTATCCTTCCTTTTTTTCTTTTTTTGCCAGGGCAGGGGTGGGGCAGGGTAATTGGGGTTAAGTGACTTGCCCAAGGTCACACAGCTAGTAAGTGTGAAGTGTCTGAGGCTGGATTTGAACTCAGGTCCTCCTGACTCCAGAGCTGGTGCTCTACTCACTGTGCCACCTAGCTGCCCCTTACCTAACCTTTAAAGGCTAAATCAAAGGGCTATCTCCTCCATGAAGACCTCCTGAATCTCCTCTATAGGTAAATATCTTTCCTTCCTTGTACCACATGAGCATGTGTTACTGTGATTATCCTAAAGCTGTAGATCTTGTCATTCTGCTATGTAATAAACTCCAGTGGTTCTCCAGTGCCTCTTGGATAAAAGACAAAGTCTTCTGGTTGGCATTCAAAGCCCTCCACAACCTGACTGCAACCAACCTTTCTAGGTTTATTACACATTTTCCCTTCCACATGTCTATCTGGCCCAAATGACCTTCTTGCTTTTGTTCTCCATACATGGCACCCCATCCTTACCTCCATGACTTTGCACTGATTGTCTCCCATCCCTGGAATATACTTCTTCCTCCCTACCCCTTAGAATCCCTTGTTTTCTTGCCTTGGCTCAAGCATTACCTTCTAAGTGAAGCCTTTCTTGATCTTCCCAGTTCCTAAGGCATTCTGTCTTCAAACTACCTTTCATTGTGTGTGTGTGTGTGTGTGTGTGTGTGTGTGTGTGTGTACACATATCCATATATATTTCTATATGTGGATATATATGCATATTTTCACGCATATATGTATATATACCTACATACACATACATACACTGTGGTTTTCCCCAATAAAATGTAAGTCTCTGGAGGACAAAGACTGTTTCAATTTTCCCTTTGCATCCTTAGCGCCTAGTGCCAGAGACATAGTAGATGCTTAATACAGGGGGACCCCCATACATGCTTATAGATTGATCGATACCCAGTGTATTTGTCACATACCTCTGTACTTTTTGTGGTAAAACAACAACAAGAAAATGAGGGCCTATCAATTAGGGAATGGTCAAAGAAATTGTGCTATCTGAATATAAGGCAATACTATTTCACAACAAGAAGCAATGCATACGAACAGACAAAAGTACAGTTAGCAGAATTAGGATTACAATACATGCAATGACCATAATAAATCTAAACCAAAAAAAGCACTAAAACAAATCCAAAGGCTGTGTTATGATCATAGCCAATGATGGTCCCAGAGAAGAGAGGAGGAAATATGCCTCTCCTCCTTTATTGGTGAGGTGGAGATGTTTGTCATTCCTGTTATTTTTATTTAATTCTTTTTATTTGTTATAAGAGGAGGCTCATTAAATGGGGATGATGGGGGCAGCCTCAGTTACATTCATCTGTAAAATGAGTGTGTTGGGTTAGATGCTCTTAAAACAAAGATTCCCAAAAGACAGACAAGAATATCACAGAATGGGAAGCAGAGAGATGTAAGTTCCATGAGATAACTGCTTAGGGCATCTAGGTGGTGAAGTGGATAGGACAATGGGCTTGGAATTAGAAACACTCCTCTTCCTGAGTTCAGATATGGCTTCAGACACTAGCTGCATGACCCTGGGCAAGTCATTTCATCCTATTTGCCTCAGTTTCCTCATCTGTAAAGTGAGCCAGAGAGGGAACTGGCAAGCCACTCTAGCATCTTTGCCAAGAAAACCCAAAAGGGGTCATAAAGAGCTGGCTGAGACCAAAAAACAACTGAACATCAACCTCCATGAGGAAAGAGACCACATCTTATTGGTAAGGTTTCTTTCTAGCTCTAAATCTATGATATTATTCACTAAACTGTGCATCTCAGTGCCTAGGACAATGTGCTACACACAATGATAATTTAATAAATGTTTATTGAATCGACTCATTAATAAGCATTGTATCTCGTATATTAATGAGGAACAAGGGATGCACCTCTGGATTCTCTAGAAAACAAATGACTTTAGGATCATAGAACATTAAAATCAAAGGTAAATCTGGAGAAGAGAGAAGTTTGAGAAATGAATGTTTATGACCAGATGACTTATGACTCCATGTCCTCTAAAAATTCCTTTCTGCTCTAACATTCCAAGATTCAACATGGTCAGATTAACCAACCAACAAGCATTTAAACACTTACAACGTGCTAGTTATTTTTGTTGTTGTGACATCTCAATTGTGTCCAATGTGACCCCATTTGGGGTTTTTTTTTTGGCAAAGATATTGGAGTGATTTCCCATTTCCTTCTCCAGCTCATTTACAAATGAGGAAACTGAGTCAAAGAGGGTAAAGTGACTTACTCAGGGTCGAGTAGCTAGCAAGTGTCTGAGGCCAGATTTGAACTCAGGTCTTCCTGACTCCAGGCTTGGAGCTCTATCCATTGTAATACCTAGCTACACCAAAGAACATGATTAACTTAAAGAAAAGTCACTTGCTGAAATGTCTTGGCAAAAAGTAGCAACAAAACCTCACTTTCAGAAACCTAGGGCACAAATACACACCATGGTGAAGGTTCTTTCCCCTGTATTGAACTCTGACATAGATATCCCAAAGGAGTTTCCTTAAATTGTTTGGGCAGAGTTTCTATGGATTTTGGTATTGGATGGTACAAACTGACTCTGGAGCAGGAAGGTCTATCAAGGCTCCTAGATATTATCATCAGACTTGTGCCCTTCTTAATCTGTTCAGTATTTGTCATAGGAATAAAGATCTAGAGCTGAAAGGGAGCTTAGAGATCATTTAGTCCAACCCTCCCCTTTTATAGATGAGGAAACTGAGGCCCAATGAAGTTAAGTGATCTGTTCAAGGTCACAGTGTGTTCCAGAGTTCAAATTTGAACTCCGGTCTTGTGCCAAAGTTCATCGCTCCAGGTTCCATGCTCTTTCCACTGCTTCCACCCCTACCCTGTAACACAAATTCTTCATGCCTATCTTTCAACTCCGGGAGCAGTCAAAGAATTCAATGTTCAGTGTAGATTTCTAGGTCTTCTTGGGGCAGATAGGTGGGGCCGTAGTGCACAGAGCACATGAAAACTCATCTTCATGAATTCAAATCCAGCCTCAGACACTAGCTGTGTGACCCTGGGCAAGTCACTTCACCCTTACTTCAGTTTCCTCATCCGTAATATAAAGTGGAGAAGGAAATGGTAAACTACTCCAGTATCTTTGCCAGGAAAGCCCCAAATGTGGTTATGAAGAGCGAGGCATGACTGAAATGGCTGAACAACAACAACATGGGCTTTCTCTGACAGGGGCCAGCAGTACTGTGCAGACTGAGCAGAGTGTGTGTGCTGTTGTGTCGATGACCTTCTATAAGAGAAGAGGAGAAATGTATTCCTGTGGTTAGAGTTTCCAGCCCGAGAGGGCAGGAAGCCAGCAGCTTAGCAGCTGTTGCTCTATTACAAGCTTTAAAAAATCCACTCACCCTGCCTAGATTTGTGTGAGTGTAGACAGAACTCCACCGCTTCAGCTGGGCTCAGATTGGAGACCAATGGTGAGGTGCATGGGTCTTATCGCCTTACTAGATTGTAAACTGGGGCAAGGGCCCTGCCTTATCTGAACTTTGTATCTCATGGCACTAAATACAGTACCCTACACGTACCGGGCACTGGGGGTATGCTTGTTGAATTGAGTTGGGGCATTCATTTAAATTGTTTTGAGGATATTTTGATTGGCAACTCCCATTAATTAGTCTCTCTTTCTCTTATTCTTCTACCTCCTCCACCCCATAATTCCGAAATAGGGCCTTGTGAAAAATATTGAGACTGGCCAGCAGAAGAGAGTTGTAAGATGGTAGAACTGATGGGAAAATTGGGTATAGCCGCTTAGTCATCTAGTATTTATTAAGTGCCTACTATGCGCTCTGGAGATACAAAGAGAGGTTAAATAAAACAGTTCCTGCTTTTGAGGAGCTCATAGTGTAATGGGGTGGACCCATGAAGACAACCATGTACAAACAAGATATATACAGGTCAAATTGGGGATAGTCTCAGAGGGAAGGCACTAAAATTAAGAAATGGGAAAGGTTTCTTGCAGAAGATGGACTTTTAGCTGAGATAGAAGGAAGCCAGGGAAGCATAGAAGAAATTGGTTTATTATGAAGGCAGGAGCAAGATTAGGGAAGTTTATTTTCTTTCTACATCCACTCTTATGAAGTCATTAGTAGCAATACGGCAGTGCTACAACCATGGAGGCCACATGAGCCTTGCCAACTTCTGAAATAACCAAGGCAGTGATCAGGGAAGCCATGCTCTGGTTTGGCAAGAGTCTTACCATGTGCTCCTGCTGCTAAATTTAAAGCTTGTATCTTCTGTCTATCCTTTCCCCTTTCCCTCTCACTTTTCTACTTCTCATTGCTTGTCTCTTTCCCTCCCCATGTTGGTACTTCATAGGACAGCTGGGTACTGGAAAGCTGGGCTCCCAGGAAAGGAAGTATGGGACTGGCTGAGGAACCCCTGGAGTAGAAGAACAGTTGAAAGGCTTCTCAAAGTGATACTGGAGAGCTGAGTGTTTCTTTTTCTTTCTTTCGCTCCCTCCTTCCCTCCTTCCTTCCATCCATCCTTCCTACCTTCCATCCTTCATTCCTTCCTTCCTTCCCTCCATCCTTCCATCCTTCCTTCCATCCCTTTTAGAGGAAGAAAAAATAAGAAAGTCCCTTTTACCCAGCCTGGGGAAGGAGCTACAATTAGTAACAGAAGAATCATCTGGTCAGAGGCAAAGCAGACCCCTTTGGGACAAGGGTATGGGCAGGCCTGGGTTGTGTGGGAGGAGGTTAACTTCCCATCAGCTCAGTCAAGCAGGGTCACACGTACTTGGGGAAATGAGTTACAGGGATTGAAGAGAGGAAGGCTGGGCTGATGCTGGAGAAAAGAAGGGAGGGGCAGCTGGAGGGGAATTTGTATGACTCAGCATGTGATGTCCATCCACTGGGTCTGGGGTCTCCAATTCATGAGAGGAGGGATTTCTGAGCTGGGTTTTGACAACTCCTTGGGGAGCAGCATGGGGAGTGTGTGTGTGTGTGTGTGTGTGTGTGTGTGTGTGGAGGGGGGTTGCCAGGGGGGGAAGCAGACAGGAGGACAGTGTGAGATGTTTCCAGTTGGGGGCAAGATGAAGGATGAAAGTGAACAGGGTTGATGGTGACGAAGGCTTGGAGGGGATGTTACTGGAGAAAATGAGCTAAGGCAGAAGCTCCCTTTGGGAGAAGAGAAGGATTGTGTCAGCAAAAATCCCTGAAGTCGAATGTAAAATAAACATGTTTGTTGGGGCCATATGGGAAGCAGGAAGAAAGAGGACTGAGGTAGATAGAAGGAAGCCTGAAAGCACCAGTGAGAAGGGAGATGCTGCTTCATGATAACGCTTTATAAAGTATTGTAAGGGTCACAAAGTACTTTCCTTACAACATCTTTTCGAGGTTGGTAAATGTTAGCATCATTATCCCCATTTTAAGATGAGAAAACTGAGATTCCATGAGACTGAGGGAGTTGTTCAAGGTTCCAAAACTAGCTGGTTAAGTAGCAGATCAGGGATTTGTGTTGTCTCTTTTGACATACAACACCCTGTCTCATTGTGGGGCCTTCGAAGTTACCACTTGAAAATTCACTAAAACAGTTTAGATTGAGCTCACATAGGTGTCTATATCCTCAAGTCCTTCCATTCCAGGTAATAGATATCAAAACAAGGTCCAGGGTCAATGGGAACTCTGATGCATGATAGTCAAAGTCTTCCACATTCTGTACCTAACCTTACTCCCCAAACTTGCTACTTCAGGCAGGTCTGTCCACTTTTGTCCCCTAAAAAGTAGGAATTGTATCATTTTTGTATTTGCATTCCAGAGCCTGCTATAGTACCTTGCACACAGTAGGCACTTAGTAAGTGTGCATCAATTGACTGTTTGATGTTCATTCTGCTGTTACCCCGTACCACTTACTCAAGCCATTTTGTGTGCCCAAAATACCATCTTCTCTCTTCTTCACTCATCCAAAGCCTTGTCAGTCTTCAAAACTCAGCTCAAGTCCCATAAGCTCCACGCTGTCCTTTGTGACTCTTCTGGCCCACAACAACTTTTTTCAGAGTTGTAATCGGGTATCTTGGTGCTTGTGACAAGGTGAGGGAAAGACAAGATGATGGCCATGGAAAAGGAGCAAGGTGGGAAAAATGCAGGGGAACTCACCCAGGGTTTGGGAAGGCCTTGGCATACTATCTATGAGGCAGGCCAGTTTTCACTTTCACTGAATACCAGATGGCTTTCCCCTGATCCACTCTTCATTGGGCACAGTGTCTCTGGGACAATGTTAGCCTCTTCTCTGATGAGTCAACCTGTGCCCCTTGCATTGTAGCTGATAACCCTCAAGGACACACAGCCTTCTCTCCCAGAAGGAGATGAAGGGCAGGGACAAGGTATGTTAATTGTCTTCCTTACTTGGGGTTTGGTGAGAATGAGCATCTGAGTGGATGAACCGCAGGCCACAGGTCCTGGGAGATGTGAGAGGTAGGTCCAGGGGAGGGAGTAGGGCCAATTGGTATGGCTTGGTGACTGGTGGTGTAGGGGTCACACAGGGAGGTGACGGCAGTTAGGGGGTTGGGCCTGCCTTAAGACTTCAGCCCCTTTAGATTCCTCTTCCCAGAGCCAGGCTCCTCTGACCTCCTCTGGGTTGTTATGGTAATCCCTGTCTCGTTGAGATGTCTTAGGCAGAACATTTATATTCAGGCTTCTGAAGCAGTTCTGGAAATCTTTCTCTTCTTTTGCCTTGGATGTTGGGACTTGGGTGCCTGCAAGGGATGGTCTTTGCAGCAGGAGCCAGTGCCTTGCCCGGGGCTTGCTGGCAGCCAAGGCAGAGAGTGCTTTATATAATGATGTTTTCCATACCTCAGATGGCTTCTTTCCAGTTCACTCGCAAAGGCCTAACCGTCAAGATGAATGAGGCTGGAGACCAAGCTCTTTGAGAGCAGGGACTGTTTCATTTTTGTCTGTTTCCTCAGTCCCTAGCAATAATAATAATAGTAATAAATAACATTTACATAGCGATTACTATGTGCTAGGCACTGTGCTAAGCACGTTACAATTATTATCTCAACCTGGGAGGTAGGTGCTATTATTATCCCCATTTTACAGACGGGGGAACAGAGGCTAAATAACTTGCCCAGAGTCACACGGCTAGTGAATGTCTGAGGTTATATTTGATCTCAGTCTTCCTGACTCCAGGCCTATCCATTGTGACACCTAGCTGCCTGACATACAGTCGATGCTTAATAAATGCTCTGACTATTCCTTCTCAGTCTCCTTTGCTGGATTTTCTCATCCAAGTCATGCCTGCTAACTGTGAGTGTCCGGGAGGGCTCTGTCCCACCCCTGCTCTTCTGCCACTCCACTATTTCACTGGGCAATCTCCACAGCTCCCACAGATTCAACGATCGTTTCTGTGCTGATGATTCTCAAATCCCCTTATCCAGCCTTGATTTCTCTACTGACTTCCAGCCTCACATCTCCAGTTTCCTGTTGGACGTTTCAAGAGGATGTTTTCTAGATAGCTTAAACTCAACACGTCCAACACTGAGCTCCTTACCTTCCGCACAAACTTTGTCTTCTTCTTAACTTCCTTAATACTAGTGAGGATGCCGCTGTTTTCCCTGTCACCCAGGCCTGAGACTCAGATGTCGTCCTCACCAAGCCCTCACTCTCCCGCCCAGGCCTGAGCATCTCTCATGTATGTCCCCTTCTCTCCTCTGACACGTGACACCCCCCCCCCCCAGGTCCTCATCATCTTGCACTCAGACAACTGCAATAGCTTGTTGCTAGGTCTCCCTTCCTCAGATCCCTCTGTACTCCAGTTCAGTCCATCCTCCACTCACCTGACGAAGTGATCTTCCTAACGTGCAAGTCTGGTAACATCACCCACTTCCCCACGCACTTCCCACTCAATAAATTCCAATGCCTTCCTATCATCTCCAGGATCCAATATAAAAACCTCTAAACTATCCAAAGCACTTCATAAATACTGCCCTACCCCCACCTTTCTAGTCTACTTACAACTTTCCTCCTCCCCACTCTGTAATCCAATGGCACTGACCTCCATGCTATTCCTTGAATAAGACACTTCAGACATTTTTACCATCTGCCTCCCATTCCCTTCTCATATCTACTTCCTGGCTTCCTTCAAGTCCTAGCTAAAATCCTGCCTTCTGCAGGAAGCCTTTCCCTGATGCCCCTTAATTCTGGTGTTTTTCTTATGTTGATTATCTTCAATTTATCTTGTATGTAGATTGTTTGTGGGGGCAGCTAGGTGGTGTAGTGGATAGAGCCCTGGGCCTGGAGTTCAAATGTGACCTCAGGTACGTACTAGCTGTGTGACCCTGGACAAGTCATTTAACCCTTGTCTGCATAAAACTGGAGAAGGAAATGGCAAACCACTCCAGTGTCTTTGGTGAGAAAACATCATGTACAGTTGGTCCATGGGGTCACGAAGAGTCAGACACAACTGAACAACAAAAATAGGTTGTTTGTGCATCCTTATTTGCATATTGTGTGCCCTAGGGGTGGGGACTTGAGGACCTAGAGGTCCCCATGTGACCTTGAGGCCATAGGTACCCCACCCCTGTCTGCCCTATTAGTCTGGGAGCTCCTTTAAAGCGGGAGCTGTCTTTTGCATTTATATCCTCAGAACTTAGCCCAGGGCCTGGCATATGGTAAACACGTAATAAGTGCTTCTTTACTGACTGCCAATTGATTGGTTGGAGTACGATCTTTAGGGGGAGTTACTAGTAACATGGAGGTGAACTGCTATAATATCTTTGCTGAGGCTTTGTCTCCAGAAAGATTTGTTGTGAGTGTTTTTTGAAAATAGGAATGTAAGTAGGAGTATTTTTTTTTGAAATGTGCCATTGGAATAGAGGAATAGAGAAAACAGTTTAAGAGGGTTTTCAGAGCAGAAGAAATTAGGGCTAAGAAGACCTTCCTACTTTACACAAATAGATTGGTAAACAAGGGTAATCCCTTTAGTAATCTGACTGTTGAATTATCTGTGTCTACCAGCTGAAGGAAGAAATAGTGTCCCTATAAATTTTAGAGCCTAGGACAAAGCACTATTTGCCTTGCCCTAGTTCCAGCTTTGCTCCTATGGGCCCTTTATATGTGTTGCAGGTATGATCCATCTGCATGTAAAGATGCTATTTATTGTTTTTTCACATCCCTTTCTTTGTCCTCTTCTGCTATGTAACTCATATGGCTCCCTTTTCATATATGTCCGTCTTGTCTCCCCAATTAGATTATGGTTAGTTCACCACTGCCAGAATGTTATTCAAGTAAAAGCTGGATGCTCATCTTGCCTTGAATGAATTCTTACATCGAGTAGCAAGTTGCTGCCCTTAGAAAACTTAGCTGTGATAATAAATTAATGGAAAACAGATCTATTGCTACATTTCTTTGTCTTTCCTAGTGTTTTGGATATAGTAGGCGCTCAACAAATGTTTGCTATACGGCAGAGCTGGTTTTGAATCTCAGCTCTACTTCTTACTGTCTCTGTGAAGCCGAGTAAGTCACTTAATCCTATTTGTCCTCAATTTCTTTATAAAATGTGAGGGTTTGAATCAGGTGACCTCTAAGGTCATTTCTCCATAAAGTCTAGAGCCTATAATCATATGAATGAAAATTCTCAGGGACTCTCTCTGTCTCTTTCCCATCCCCAACTTTTCCAATCTTAACCTGGCTGAGAAATTATGAAGAAAAGGACACCTTCAATTGAATAAACATTTATTAAGTACCTATCATGTGCACAGCATTACACTTTTAGCAAAGGGGAACACCATATAACTCATGACAATTCAACTCAAAAAGCATTTATAAAGTGATCACTACGTGTAAAACACTGCCCCCTCCTTCCCTTACTCAGGAAACTTTCCCCTCCTTTCTCACTTCTCAAGACTTGCATAACCAGTGACTTAATGTTCTCTTGGGGGAGGGGGTGTGTGTGGGGTATTGCGATGAAGAGTGTGGGCAACGGGGCCCCCAAAGAGCTCAGGCTCTTTGAAGGACTCCACTGGAGCTTCTCCCTGGCTTGGTGCCCCCTCCTCCTCCTCTCCCTATCTTTGCTGGATGGGAGGGGGTGGGGCCAAGCCCAGCTCCCCCAGACTGCTCATTGGTGACTCCCTCTACGACTGACTGCAGGATGTTTATAAAACTCTGAATCAATTTAAGGCACAGAGATTTTCAATCAGGGAAGCAGATTGTGCTGATAGGGTCAAAAGGCCCGTCGCCAATGTGGATCACAGCAACTGACGTATTAATTTGAGCTGTCAGAACCAATATGTGTAAGGAAGTGGGAGGCACAGGCCCTATTGAAGAAGAGGGAAAAGGGGGGGGTGCAAAAAATACTCCCAACAAGGTCTAACATTTCCCAGATTTCTGTAGAAGCAATCCTACCAGCACGTGACCAGTTTGTACCTTTCGAAGGGTGGAGGGAGGGCGTGAATAGCAGAGGGGGCAATTGTGGTTACATTAATGTGATGAATGGGTCTGTAACCATATATATAAACTCAAGAAAACTTTACACCACTTTGCAAAAACACAGATTCCTTCTCCCTCCCTCCTCCTTGAGAGTTCCAAAGCTCCCTTGCTGGCAAAAGAGCCAGATCTGAGGATTGGCAGGAAGTACATTTGTTATTGGGGACCCTTTGATATTTAGCATGTGAAATGTCTGTGAGCTGGAGATGTTCAGGCATCTGGCAGGAAATTACCATGAATCCTGTTTCTCTTAACAGTCACACACATATGCCTTCACTCTAACTCACCCCCTCACCTCTTTCTCCCACCTCTCTGCCTTCCTCCCTACCTTTTCTCTTTTTTATTTCTGTTTTCCTTCCTCCTTTATCTCCTCCCCCTTTGTCCTCCCCATTTCCCTCTCCTCTACCCCACATTTGTCATCCCTTTAAGGGATGCCTCTGTTGAGATCCTATACCTTCCCCTATTCTGTGCCCAGATGGCATTTAGAGAGCCCAAGGTAAACGGACAGAAGGGAGAAGGGCTGAACATGGAGGCAGAAGACCTGGGCTTGAATCTCGATCTGTTTTGGGCTACTCGTGTGGCCTTGGGCAAATAATGTCATCTTTCTGGGAATCAGCTTTCTCCTCTGGAAAATGAGGGAGTTGGATTAGATGGTGTCTAAGGTACCTTCCATCTCTAAATCTTATGGCATCAGCTCAGAGTCTGCCCTTACCTCACCTATCCGCTGTCCTGTCTTACCCAATGTGTTTTCCAAGAAAGATTTTCTTTGCACACCCCAGTTATAGAATGACCACCACTTATCTCAGAGGTGTACGAGATGACAAATGGTTCAATGGAGAGTTAGTTAGGCTAGGATGAGTCAGAAGATACAGGTTAGAGTCTTGAACTATCATGAAAGGTAATGTGGCATAAGAAAGTCCTCTAGTAGTCTGGGAGAGAGAGGGGGCTCTCAGCTGCAAGTGCACAGGATAGAAAAACTGAGCTTGGAGTCAGGAGGACTGGAATTCAAATCCAGCCTCAGACACTTATTAGCTATTTAACCTTGAGCAAATCGCTTCACCCTGTCTGCCTCAGTTTCCTCATCTGTAAAATAGGGATAATAATAGTCCCTACCTCTCAGTGTTGTTGTGAGGATCGAATGATACAACTTTAAAACACTTAACAGAGTGCCTGGCACATAGTGTAAGTGTTATATAAATGTTATCATTAGATATTATTATTAGTTCTGACAAAACCACATCACCCTATAGAATTGGGCCTACTTACAGAGACTGTAAAAATTGCTGGGTCTGGTGTTTAGAGGGCTCCCTAAATAATCTCTGAGGTTGAATCTGGAACCCCAAAGTGGCTGATAACCCAAATCCCAATCCTTAAACATCATAAACCATGTTATTTCCTCGTTGTTGAAAACACCTGCAATGGGCTTTCTATTGCCCAGAGGGAAAACTTCAATCCTCCCCAATCTGTGGTTGAAAACCCTGCATAATTGGCTTTCAGTTTTCTGGTCCTGTTTCACATCACTCCCTTTGAATAAATTCCATGGTCCGGCCAAGCTGTTTCCCCAAAGCAATATTCCATTGTTTGTCTGTACATTTGCACACAGGCTCCATCCCTTCTTCCTCCTCTTCCTTCTGGGCCTAGAATGCATTCCTTCCTCACCTCTGCCTTTCAGAATCTTTATCTTCCTGGGGCCACCTTCTCCTCAAAGTCTGATTTTCCAGCTTTCGGTTCTCAGTCTCTCTTCAAATTACTTGTATCCACTTATCTTTGAATGTGTTCTAGTCCCCTTGGAATGTAAACTCCTGGAGGACGAGGGATTGTTTTCTCTTTTGTTTTTGCATCTCCAGTACCTGGTAAAGTGCCTGGCCTGCATTCAGCAGGTGTTTAATGAATGCTTATTGAATTAAATTGTTACACTGAGAGTACAAATATAAAGCATCCTTTGGCAGGGGCTTTACTCCTGGCCCTGCTGCCTGACAACCTTCTCAGGGAGGGTTAAGGCTAATTTCTTAATTGGAGTTTCAGACTACAGGGTGCGGGCAGCCGATTAGCATCTTCTGTCCTTTTCTGGCCCCTCACTTTGCCCACCTTCAGGGCTTTGTACAATAGATGACACTATATCAGCTCTGCCACTTTAGGTTGAAAAGTCCCCTAGGTTGACTTGTGGCCTGAAGCTTGTGATACAGTGGAAAGAGCAGGCCAAAGTCAGAGGACCTGGAGTCAGACTCTACCTCTACCTTTTCTGTAAAAATGAGGGAGTTCCCATCCAGCCTGAAATTGAAGGAAAAGGATGAAGATTCCATTTCCATCTATCACTTATATGTAAAAGCCAATGACCTATGAACAGAAAACACCTTTGCAGAGAAACTCTCAGTATGCACATAGCCTTGATACACAGAAACGCATCACCTATGGGGGTTTAAGAGCCCTGGGGGAGGAGGACACCTGTAGAACCCAGGTGACATTTTAAAAGTAAATGAAAACTTGCACAGGGCTTACCAAAGCAAGTGAAAACAAGTATTGCAAAGAGCTCTGGGCTCAGAATGAAGTGATGTGGGTTTTAATTCTGGGTCTGCTCTTGTATCTTGGAAAAGTCACCCAACTTTTGGGGGCCTCTCTTTCCTCACCTGTAAAAAAGGGATAAAAAGCACCTGTGCTAACCTGCCTCATAGGGGCGTTGTGAGGAAATGGAATGTTAAAAGTGCTTTAGAAATACAACTTATTCATGTTATCTGTCCCTTGACCTTGTTTTCTCTCACTCCCAGAGATACTCCTCTCCAGAGTGGCACAATGGATAAAGCTCTGGGCCTAGATCTGAGTTCAAATCTAGCCTTAGACACTTACTGGCTGTATGACTCTGAGCTAGTCATTTAACTACTGTTTGCCTTTAAAAAACAAAACAAAACGAACTACTGTTTGCTTTGGTTTCTTTATCTCTAAAATGCGGTAATAACACCTACCTCTCAGGTGGTTGTGAAGATTAAATGAGATAATATTTATAAAAAGCACTTAACACAGTGACTGTCACATAGGAATTACATAAATATTTATTCCCTCCACCCCCTCACCCCCACCCCCAACCTCCCTCAAACACTTTTAAAGTAAAACCAAGCCAAAACACCGACGCAGGTTTAAGTCTTGGTACAAAGCAATATTTTGCCCCCTCCTTTCTAATCTAGTACATGTAGAAATATCCTCCCCCACATAATGAGGTTGTGGGGTATCTGTGTCCATTTTGGGTCCTCTAAGCCACTTGTGCGCTGTTTGGGTGGGAATTCTACTTACTCCCTAAGCTCTTCCTCTTCTCTTCTTCCAACCTCTCTCCCCCATCTAATTATACCAATATTGTCATTTCGTATCTGGTAATTTGGTACTTTATAACTGCTCGCAGTATTTCAAGCGGATATAAAATCACAAGATCCTAGATTTAGAGCTGGAAGAGACCTTAGAAATCATTCAGTCTAATTTTTATAGGCAGAAAAACTGAAGCCCAGAGGGGTTCCAATGACAGGTAGTACACGATAGAGCCTGGATTCAAACCCAGGTCCTCTTTTTCTAAATAGACTACTTTTTTCATGACATCACATTCATCCTTCTGGAAAGAACAGAAATAATATCCAGAGGACATTTCTCCTCCCATATTACCAGGAGAAAAAGAAAATCTCTTCTTTAATAGTAGCAGCACAGGAAGCTAAGAATCCAGGGCACCTGAATTCCTTTTTTTCCCCTATAGCTTTCCTGGTGATCTCTGAGAGTCACAGAATGCTAGAACTGGAAGGGATGTCAGAGTTTGAATATCTAATTCAACTCATTCATTTTACAGATGAAGAAAATGAAGCCCAGAGGAGAAATAACTTGTCTATTATCACACAGTCACTAAGTCCCAGTTTCAGTAATCAGATCCACATCTGTTTACTCCAAGACCAGGGTTCTTTCTACCACTTTTATGACACTTCTCCATATAAAGGCTTGGTTTTCCCTTTTGGGTTGGAAAAAACAAAATGGCAGAAGCATTTCATGCTTGACAAATTATCCTGGACTATTTGGGTCTGTGTGCTAGGGACCACCTAAAGGTCAGTTTTCTAACTTGATGGTTTCTGATGTCCATTCCTCTTCCTCATCCTATTTCTCTTGTTTGGTTTCATTTCAGGAGAGGGTTTTGGATGGGGACCAAAGCCCTGACCGGGGGTCCTCATGCCCTGACCAAAAGGGGAAGAAGGGAGAAGACAAATCACAGTCATTTTAAAAAAGTCGTTCCCTGATGCTGGTCAATTTTCTTTGTGGTACAGGGAAACTTGGAAAGGTAATTGGCTGGGATGATTTGGGCTAGGGGGAAATATACAAAGCCTTCCCCAGAGAGGTCTGTCCCTCTGTATTCAGAGGATTCAAAACTAAGCCCACATTTCTACCTTGACACACATTTTCCCCTCTCTGATTTACTTTGGCCCTAGTGGATAATTCATTGGTAGGTCCACATCCTGGCTTGGGGCATAAATCTCTCTGGTTCATGTGCATGGTGACAGTTCTTTTGGGCTCTTGGACTTTCTTCCTGGCATTTCCTACGAATGTTGTCTCTCCTCTCATCAGAGAAGAAAGGCCTTCATATGATTGCCTTTCTCTGAACTCATTCTTCTTCAGTGCCTGGGTCAGAGGCCAGGGATAGGGATCATAAAAGAGCAGAGGGAAAAACGGGCTGTCCCAGGGCCAAAAGATTTTTTCTCAAATGTGATTTGGAAACCCAGGGCCTCTGGACTTTCAGGCAACTTTGTAAATAAATGCACCTGGCCAACCCACACCAAGGCTTTCCCTGCCCACACATGCCCCTATGCTGGCAGCAAAATGACTAAAATCAAGGGTCTTTTGGACTCTCCCAAAAGGAAATTGCTTGTTGCCCTGGAGGGGGAGTTGGGTGGTTTGTTCTGAGGCTGGTTTATTGATTTCAGTTTTCTTCTTAAGCACCAAATACCTTTCATCCTTTGCCAAATGAGCCATTTGTCCCCACCCCCTTCTAAATAAGAGCCTTTTTTTGGGAGATCCCAGGAGAGCCCCTTTTAAGCCCTGCTGAACCCCATACTATATTGGGGTTTGGAGCAGTGGGATCCACTCCTTCATTTTATTCTCAGGTCATAGGATCACAGACTCTCAAAGATGAGAGTTGACCTCAGAGGTCATTTAGTCTAATCCATATTTCAGCAGGATTCTGAGAATTGCTCATTTATCCTCCACTGAAAGATCTCTACTGACCTGGAACTTTATGAGGCAGCTCATTCTATTTTTGGACCATGTTAGTTGTTAAGATTTCCTTCTACTGAACCCAAATCTGCCTCCATGTAATTCTATGCGTTAGTTTCTGTTTTGTCTGCAAGTCCAGGAAGACTAAATCTAAAGCTTCTTCCACATGACCCTCAAATACTCAAATGGGTCTATAATCTCAATGATTTGGAGATTTTTTCCAGTGTTGCAAATGGCAACCCATTCATGCTTTCCTATCCTATTCAGCTCTGGTCCCATAATCTCTCCACCCAGTGTACTGAAGGTCTTCCTCACTTTCTCATGACATCTCAAGGATGCTGTTGGAGCACTCAGGCTGTCTATCTGTCATATTCCACCCTTGCCATATGACCAGTCCAACTTCTTTTCTAGAGTACATTTCCCCAATGATCTCTTTTATTTCTTTTCTTTTTCAAATTTCCTTATTGGCTACACTTGGCAGCCTGATCTTACCTACTCTGTGTTTCTCTCTTGCCCTCTGTGTGATGCTCATTTTTAATTCTTCAGCTACTATTGTCTGCCATGTCTTGCAGCCATTCAATGACACTGGTAGAATACTGCTATTAAAAAGACAGGCCTTTGTTTCTGGAAGAAGCCTGGAGTTATTAAAGGAGCCTTGTAATTTCCTGAATGCAATCTAGCTCATCCCCCTCCTCTTGTTTAATTTTGGGTCCCACTTATCCAGATCCACTTATCCATATCCCACTTATCTATACCACACATACATTTTGATGGACGAGCTGTATAGATTGCATTTATAAATACATGTTATAATTTGATCTTTAGAATCAATTGTGAGACATGGGGAACGCTAGTACAAGACTGCCCACCATAGCCATGCCTGCATCAAAGAAGGTGTTATACTCTCTGAGCAAAGACGAGTTGCAGTAGTTCAAAAGAAACATGAGATGTCCAAATTTAGAGACATCTCCACTCCAAATGTTCATATGAACTATTTGTGCCTGACCTGCAGTAGAGCCTTTTGAGCTCTATTGGTCTGATCGGCCACATCTGGACACACTGTCTCTTGACCCCAACATAGCAATATAATTTTGGTCTTCTTTGAGAACAAAGGATGACAACCAACCAACCAATAATTTGGGCAAATAGACATTCTTCATCCACTTGGTGTTTGCCGTGAAAGTGGTCAGGTCAAACTATTTTGATTTCATTTCTGTGATCAAGAACTCTTGAAATTACTATAATTGATTACTATCTCCTATCATGCCATCCCTTCCAAGCCTTGACCCTCCTAAATTGGTTCATCATTTACTCTATACCCTCTAGGCCTTCCATACTTACTCCATGCATTCCCAGGTTATCACCCTTACTCTGGCTATATTCTCCTCCCTTCTTGATTTTAGTAGGTCAATTAGCATTTATTAAACACTTACTATGTGCCAGGCATTGTGCTAAGTGCTAAGGATACAAAGAAAGGCAAAACACAGTCTCAATTCTGGAGGTACTCATATTCTAATAGGGGAGACATCATCTCAACAACTATGTATAAAGAAGATAGAGAAAGGATAAATTGGGGGTGATCTCAGAGGAAAGGCACTAAGATAAAGGAGAACAGAGAAAGGCTTCCTGCAGAAGGTGAGATTTTTTGTCAAGACTTGAAGGAAGCCAGGAGGTGGAGATGCAGTAGCAGAGTGTTCTAAGCATGTGGGACAGTCAGTGGAGATGTCAGACCCTGAAGGTGGAGCGTCATATACAAGGAAACCAGTGTCATTGGATTGCAGAGCATGTGGAGGAGAGTAAGGTATAAGATGACTGGAAAGGAAGGAGGGGGCCAGTTTATAAAGGGTTTTAAATGCCAAATTATTGTTGTTGTTGAGACATGTCAATCATGTCTGATTCTTTGTGACCCCATTTGTGGTTTTCTTGGCAAAGATACCAGATTGGTTTGCCATGTCCTTTTCCAGCTCACTTTACAGAGGAGGAAATTGAGGCAAACAGGGTTTAGTGACCTGCTAGTAAGTGTCTGAAGCCAGGTTTAAATTGAGGAAGAGGAGTCTTCTTGACTCTAGGCCTTTCACTCTATCCACTGCACCACCTAGCTGTTCTGAGGATTTTATATTTGATCCTGGAAGTAATAGGGAGCCAATGAAATTTATTGAATGTGTGTGTGTGTGTGTGTGTGTGTGTGTGTGATATAGTCAACTGTGCTTTCTACTCTCTAGTCTCTTTCTTCTTGGTCTTATCACTAATTCATTACCAAACCCCAACTCTTCCCATTTATATTCTCTATTCCTCTTTCTGTAATGCTGAACAGAACTGGAGCTGTGCTGACTGGATCCACTACAAACTTGTGTTATTTAATCTCACCTGGGTCCTCAATGTAGCAAGTTGTTTTTTTTTTTTAACTCTTCCCTAGTTGATTCTCTATTCCACTCATTGTAGATTTCCTTCTTTCCTCAGTCCTCTCACAGAGTCCCCTCTTCTTACCCTCTCATCTAAGGCTCTTCCTTTATTCTTTACCGAGAAAACAAATGCCATGGGGAACTCCCTATTCTCCTCCTCTTCTTCATCTCATAATTTCTTAAAGTTATTGTCCACTATTTCCTCCTTTATTCTACTTTCATATGAAGAAGTGACTTTTTCTCTTGCCAAGGCCAGCCCTGTGATCCTGTGCCCTATTTTTTCTCTAGCAGATTGATTTAATTATTACCCTGGCTTCCATTCCTCAAATCTTCCTTATTTACAGGTTCTTTCCATGCCCTCCAAGCCTTTCATACCTTTAAAAAAGCCTCACCAGATTCTACCATATCTCATAAGTATTGTCCTTTGTCTCTCCTCCATTTTTCAGCCAAATTCCTTGAAAAAAGCCATCTACATTCATTACTTCCACTTCCTCTCTTCTCACTTCTAAACTCTTTGCCTTCTGTTTTTTTGACTTCATTGCTTAAATGAAATTGCTCTCCAAGAAGTTATCAGTAATCTCAATTGCTAGATCTGATCGCCTCTTCTTAGTTTAGATGCTTCTTACCTCTCTGTATCACTGCTATGGTTAGACGCCTTGTCTTCCTGGAACTCTCTCTAGGTTTCAATGACACTGCTCTCTCTTGGTTCTCCTATTATGTTGTACCCACTAACTGTAGGTGCACCTCAAAGTTCTGTCCTGGGTCCTTTTCCCTTTTCTTTCTATGTTCTCTCATTTGATATCTTTATCAGCTCTCACGTGTTCACTTATCATGTCTATGCTAATGATTCCCAGATGGCCTTGGTGTCTCTTCTGAGCTCCATTTTTACATCATGAATTATTTATTCAGAATTTCAAATTGGATGTCCCATAGGTATTTCAAACTCCAGTATATCCAAAACAGAACTCAGTATCTTTCCCTCCAAACTACTCTCTCTTCTGAATTTGCTTACTACCGTATTTCCAATCACCCAAGTTCATAACCTTGGTGTCATCCTTGACTTCTCACTCTCACATATCCAACGTATCCAATCAGTCACCAATCTGTTTTAATATCCATAACATCTCTTGTGTAAGGCCCTTGTCTCTCCCCATTGTGGTATAAGCTCATTGAGGGCAAGGACTGTGTCCCTTATGTCTTTGTATTCCCAATGCTTTGCGCAGTTTCTGCACATGGTAAATGCTTAATAAATACTTACTGGTTCATTGATAACAGATCTTTTCCAAGAGGTTTTTCAATGTTCTGGGGTTTAATGCAACCAGCACATGTCATCTGTTATTAAGAGAAGCTGGGGGATCTTGCAGAGCATCCCTTTTCAGCTGAGATTGTGTGCTAAAGCTTCTATATCACAGAGAGGCCATTGAGGAATTGATTCACAAGATGTCTGAAGTAGAAGCAAAGGCATAGGGGAAAAACATCTTAGATCTTAATAGTGCAAAAAAATGGGACGAAGAGAACATGAGCAACTACTGACCCGTATTTATTTCCTCGTCTCTGCAAAATCTTTATGACAGTCTTCTACAAATACATACATCTCAAATGCATCTTCAATAAGAGTATTTGCAGGAAACAGGCTGGCTTTCACAATCAATATTCTTCCATATTACTATCATTAGAATATTTGAAGAGAGAGATAATGTGTCTCTTCACTCCCCCCACCTTAAGTCTTTTCTTCTCCTGGCTATATACCAATAGTTCCTTCAACTAGTCAATCAATTAATAATCAATAAACATTTATTAAGTGCTGATTCCTCTTGTGAGTTGCTTTTTTTGTCCTCTCACTTTCCTGGTCATTCTCTTACAAATAACTAGAGATCGGTGTTGCAGCATAGCTTGTCAAAGCCCTTCCAAAGTGTGGTGTTCACAATTGAGAAGAATATTCCAAATATAACTTCACTGCCTATTTTGTCTAGGCTGTTCTTATTAAATGAGGTACATCTTTTTATTGCCCTATTCTAGAAAAGAGACACATCCCAGCAAGTGATATCTTCCAGGATATATTTGTATCCTCATGTTAAGATCTCAAGTTCATGTTGTTACATCTGTTTGTGTGTTGAAACATTTGCCTCTTATCTTGTTACTGTTCCTTGCAAATTGTGGGACATCCCTGCTACTACTCTTTTTTCTATGTCATAACTTTTGCTCTCTGTGCATAGAGGATAGGAAGCATACTTCAAAGCCAGGAGACCTGGGTTCAAGTCCTGCCTCTGACATATACTGGTCATGTGACCTTTCCAGCTCTTGTCAGATGCAATCTGTTTTCAGAAATGCCCATCATTTCTGAACTCTATGCCATGATCCAACGATGATGTAGGCTGGTTAGACTGGACATCTTTTTAACAGAGTAGATGAGGGTACTTGCAGATAGAATAGCTAAAGTAAATGCAGAACATCTACAAACTACAAAGGAATTGCAACATCCTTTGTGATTGCTTTCTCGTTGCTTAGTCATTTTTTCAGTCACATCTGAGTCTTCATGACCCCCTTTGGGGTTTTCTTGGCAAAGAGACTGGAGTTGTTTCAGTCATGTCTGACTCTTTGTGACCCCATTTGGAGTTTTCTTGGCAAAGATACTGGAGTGGTTTGCCATTTCCTTCTCTAGCTCATTTTACAGATGAGGAAACTGAGGCAAACAGAGTGAAGTGACTTGCCCAAGTGACCACAGGTAGGACGTGTCTAAGGCTGGATTTGAACCCAGGTATTCCTGACTCCAGCTCAGGTGCTTTGTCCACTGTGCCACAAATAGAATCTTCCAAGGTACCTAAGATCCGGCTTGCTCACTTGTAAAAGGCGTTGGTCTTTTGTCTGTCTCTATAAAACCACGCCCCCTCCTAAGATGCTTGTCCTATTCAGAACTAGTGTATTGCCTGGATAGAGCTGATCGCCTAGGTTGTAGCTCTTTGTGGTTTCATTTCTCCAAACTGGGTAAAAGTAGGGGCGTGGGGTGACAGTGAATTATGGAATACCTGTCTTGTACCCTTCCTGCATGATTGAGTAGACAGTCAATAAACCTTGCCAGATAAACTGAGTGTCAGACTTTGTTTCTGGCCCTTGAAATTGTGGACCTGACTAGCATAGTGAAGAATACCAAAACCTGTACCCTGATACTATCTTTGAGATAAATTTTCACTCCCTCTATCTTCTTTTTTCTTACAAAGTCCTCATTTTCATTTATATATAGTAATGGAAATACGTTCTGTGCCTCCAAGTCCTTCAAAGCTTTTTTCCCAGGCTTCATAGTCCCTTGAGATTCTTCCCAGGTTCCTTCTGACATCACCTTTTATTCCCGTAGGTATTTACAGAGGAAGCAGCGTTCATCAAGTTGTTCAAGTCTTAGAATCACATCCTGGCCACTTGTCTCAGAAAGACAGCATTCCTTCCCAAAGTCCAAAGTTTTATTATTTTGTTAGGGCCAGAAGTTAAGGTGAAAAATAGAGTAGTAAAAAAGGTCTATTTTGTGAGGTGCCATTTTAGCTGCTAGGTGGCACAGTAGATAGATTGCTGGACTTAGGAAGATCTGAGTTCAAATATGACCTTGGACACTTATTAGCTCTGTGATCCTGGACAAGTCACTCAACCCAGTTAACCTCAGTTTCCTCATCTGTGAAGTGAGCTAGAGAAGGAAATGGCAAATCACTCCAGTATCTTTGCCAAGAAAAACCCAAAAGAAATCACAAAGAGTTGGACACAACTGAAAAATGACTGAACTGAAAACACGTAAGTTGAGTTTAAGAAGTCTACTGGACATCCAGTTTGAGATATTTGAAAGGCAGTTGGAAATATGAGATTGGAGATCAGAAGAGAACTTAGGTCAGGATACACAGATTTAAGAACTGTCAGCACAGAAATGGTAATTAAATTTATGAGAGCTGATGAAATCACCAAGTGAAGTTGTATTAGAAGGAGAAGAGAAGAGGGCTTAGGATAGACCCCTGTGGGATACTTATAGTTAGAGGACATGATCTGGGTAAGGATCCAGCAAAGGAGACTGAGGAGGAGTTATCTGATAGAAAAGATGAGAACCAGGAGAGAGCGATGTCCTCAAAACCTAGAGAGGAGAGAGTATCAAGGTGGAGAGAGTGATCAACAGTGTCAAAAGCTACAGAGAGGTCAAGGAGAATAAGGGTTGAGAAAAGTCCATTGGATTTGTCAAACGAGATCACTGGTAACTTTACAGAAAGCAGTTTTGGTGGAGTGATGAGGTCAGAAGCTGCATATGTGTGTGGGTCTTTTTTGCATAGAGGAAGACAATAATCAACTACACCTAGCCAGATAGCTAGCGGCATGATCCAGGCTGATATTGTCAATTCTTTCAACTGCTTATATCTGCTATTGATTGCAGCTGCTCTCAGACAGCCACTTGACTTAGGGTTAGGAAATTTTTTCAACTCCTACTATATACCTACTGGGGATCCTGTATCCCTCAACTGATTTCCGATTTTGCTTAACAAAAAACAAAACAAAACAAAAAAAAGCAATAACAACAAACCCACAGGGGTTATGTTAAGGCTGGGACACTTAGCTTTCTTACAGGGAAAAAAGGTAATTCTTTTACCCCCAAGATCCTCATTGACATTGAAACTAGGGGCTGGAGCAAAAGTTCATGAAGGAACTAAGGCTGGCACTATCCCACACCCTAGGCTATATTTCTGTCTTTCTTATGCTTATCTGCCAACAAGAAAACCTGATTGGTTCTCTTTCATTTTATCTCTGCTCCTCTAGGGATAAATAACTGCACCACAAAATTATTGTCACTACTCCCACTAATTATAATAATTACCGGTATTTATGTAGTGCTTCAAGGTTTGCAAAGCACTTAATAAGTATCTTATTTGATCCTCATAATAACTATGGGAGGTAAGTGCTATTATTATCCCCATTTTACAGATCAGGAAACTGAGGTAAACAGTGGTTAAGTGACTTGCCCAGGGTCATAGAGCTAGTACATGTCTAGCCTCTGAGCAAGAGGCCGGATTTGAATATGTAGGGCATGTGTGTATTTTGTGTGTCGTCCTGTATGTTATATGTGCTGACATGAGTCTATCTAAATGTGGCTCAAAGGGAGACATGAACAGATAATTACAAGTTTCCTCTGATCACCTCTCTCCAAGGGAAACTTTGATTTCTGTCAGGAGATTTGTGCCACAAGACTGGCCTCTTAGCTATCTTTAGAGAGAAGATACTAGGCTAGAATTATATCTATCCACTTCCTAAATAGTGTTAATCTAAAATAATTAAATTTTAGGTTCAAGCCACTTTCTTGATTGATATCACTTAACAGGAAAGAGGTAACCCAAGTTATATAGCCAAAGTCTTGACTTACTTCCCACCAAATGCCAGTTATATGGAGACATATAGTGCAAAGCAAATACAACCATTTATCCATGCTGATAGCAAACAGAAATCAAAGAAGTGATAGAGGTTAGAATATACTACATAATACGCAGAGTGAATGCATTTTCCTACTGGGAGTGAGAAATCTCAGTTCAACCAAGAATGAGTCCCTTATCTTACCTAAGGGGAAATTCCCTACAGTCCCTAGTGTGGTAAGCTGGGGAGAGACATGATTGAGGTGCTGTCTCTGCTACATATTGAAGTCTCTCTCCATCCAGGACCTCTTCCTGAAGATAACTTAGAGCCTCCTGTATCATTTCTCAAGGCTAGAAGCCAGAAGAACAAGGATCTCTCCTCTCCTAAGCTTCTACCAGCTCCTTCCCTCACACAGCCCATGGAGCATCGAGTAATCGATCTCTACCAATGAGGACTGTCTAATGCAAATGAGCTTGAGCCCTAGGTTACAAAAACATAAGAGATCTGCAAGCAAAAGTCTATGTTAGTTCTGAGGAGGCAAAGGTTATTCTTACTGGGAAGAATTCCTGAAACTGGTAATATCTGAATTGGACTTTAGGGTGAATTGGACTTTAGGGAATGAGTAGGAATTTCTGGATGGCAAGGGTGTGAAAGGGTTGGGGTAAAGGGTAAATAGTAAAGAAAGTAATAGGAAATAGAGTGAGCAAAACCCTCAGCCATGAATAGTCATTACATCCCTAGGCTATCCCATGAAAGTCTATATAATCTTTAATGTATCTGAAGTAGCACACTAATAGTTTTCTAGTATTAAGAATAATAGGGCTAATAGCTAATTCATCTATCTGGAACCAAAGTACTTAACAATATCACCTGAGAATGAGGGAGGTGATGATCTGTGGTTTTGTTTCTCTGTCCTGGTCAGAGGACAATCGGAGAATTGTTTTCCTTTGGATTTTCTACATTTTAGGGAGAACCTTGTTAAATTGGAGACCATGCCACATAGAAGGACCTATTGAAGAGACTGGGAATGTCTGATCTGGAGAGTAGAGATCTTGGGGTAGAAGGGGCACATGATAGCTGTTTTCAAGTGTTTGAATGCTTGTCATATAGTATTGCTCTGCTTTGACCAGAGGGCAGGCTCAGGAACAAGGAAGGGAAGTTGAAGAGAGGAAGAGTTAAGCTACATGTAGGGAAAATCAGAGCCATCCCAAAGTGGAATAAATTGCCTCCTGATGTAGTAGGTTCCCTTCATTGGAAGAGACCTGCAGAAGCTGGATGGACACGCCCTTTATGGAGGGGATTACTATTCAGGACCAGGTTGGATTCCATCCCCACTGTGAGGTTCTGTTTCCTTTTTTTTTTTTTATTTTTCCATTCCTGAGGATCTTTTGGTGGATCTCCTTCCCCACCTTCCAGGCCCACCCCCTAATGACTACTTTGGATCTAATGGTATAGTAGTTACTTTGGGAAAATGTATTGTCTAAAATCTCAAGATTCCACTTTTACTAGTAGCTACCCAGCCTTCTTGAATGAGAATAACTAACATCTATATAGAGTTTATTATGTGCTAAGTTCTTTATTGTTGTTGTTTGTTCTATGTTCTTGAAGAGGACCAATGATATCACTGAAGGACCAATGGTATCACATGGCTTGCTCATGAACTGAATTTAAGTGAAGAAGAGCTGGGCAAAGTCTTCAGCCTCTATCTCATTGGATCCTTAAAACAACCCTGGGAAGTAGGTGCTATTTTTATCTCCATTTTGTAGATGAGGAAACTGAAGCGAACAGAGGTTAAGTGACTTGCCCAGGGTCACCCAGCCAGTAACTGTCTGAGGTCATATTTAAATTCAGGCCCTCTTAACTCCAGACCTGGTGCTCTATTCACTTCACCACCTAGCTGCCCTGAAAGAAGAAGTAACATTGTGAATGTTCCCTCTTCTTACACCCCACTTTCATTGGCCTGCTTGGAAAGGAATGTATGAAGTAAGTAAAAAACACAATTAGTACTCTCCTAAAATAGAATGGACTGCATCAGGAAGGACTGGGTTTCCCCTCATTGAAGGACTTCTTAGATTTAAAAGCAAAAGGGCCTTGAGAGGCTAACAACAGCCCCTTCCTAACTCTTCTCCCTCAACTCATTTTACAAATGAGGAAACCAATACTCAGAGACATTTAAATGACTTGCTTAAGGTCCCCCAGGTGATATGTTATAGGAGTATTTGAATTCAGGTCTTCTAATTCTAAAGCTGATCTCTAAGCTCTATCACATTGCTATTAGCATGGTGTCTCTTCCTTTTAAGCTTGGATAAAACAACCTTTTTTTTTTTTCCTCCCAGGTGATTCCTTAACAATTATTCAATAAAGGTTTTTTTTTCTCCTTTTTTTTCTAGCTTTGGGGTGTTACTCCCTATGCCTGGCTATTTATTTCTGAGGGCTAGGCTATACTCAATCAACTGCTGTTATGGAGGCTGCCTTCCCAACAAACTGCCAGGGCTTTGTCTTCCAATTTCTCAATTCCCAAACCCCTTCTATCACTCTTGGGTGCACAGGAGTGGTTAGGGAGAAAGACACAGAGGAAAAAACTAAGCCCAGAGGGCAGAGTTCTTGTCTTTCCAAATTCCTCAACTTATACTTCACAAAATAAAACAAAGGCTGTTCTCTGAGAGCTCCTATTTCTCCTCTTCTCCTCCTCTCACATCTATCTCTCTGACGTCATCCCCCACCATCTCTACTTTCACTCCAGTTTCTAATGAAAAGGGAGCCCTCCTCCTTGGGTCCGATTCCTTTCTAAGCACCCTTGATTCCATTCCCCCCATCTTCTCCTGACTATCACCCCTACTCTCCAATCATTCCTCTCTCCTTATCTGCTTACTGAGCATATCTATTTTTTATTGCCTACAAACTTGGGGATGTCTCACCCATTCGTAAAAAAGAAAACCCTCTTTGCATCCAACCATACCTGCTAAGTATCATGTCATATCTCTGCCCTTCTCAGCTCAGTTCCTTGAAAAAGGCTGTCCACACTTGGTACCTCTGCTTCTTCTCTCCTTACTATTCCAAACCCTCAGCAATCTGATTTCCAGACTCATCGTTCAATTGACACTTATCTCCATAAAGTTATCAATGGTCGCCCAATGGCCAAGTGTAGTAATCTAATGCTCTCTTCTCTGGATTTGTCCTTCCTGATCTCTCCATTGACAGTATGGATTGCCTTCTTCTGGATACTCTCTTTCCCCTCCTATGACACTTCTTTCTTTTGGTTCTATTCTTCAATACCATGTACCAGGGACTATGCTAAGCACTGGGCATGCAAATACGTGAAAAAAGAAAAAACAGTGCTTGCTCTCAAGGAGCTACAATTTAATGGAAGAAGACAAAATATAAAAAGTTGAACAATGGGTGAGGCAGGAGGAAGAGGAGAAGGTACTTGATATAGTGGAGAAGTCAGTCAGAGAAGTCTCAATGTAGTACAGCCAGGTGGGAAATATTCCTATTACCTAACTGTCCATAGCACAAGGACTTTTCATGGTAGGCATTTAATAAACGCTTACTGTATGAATGAAAGAACACTAAATTTAGAGTCAGAAAACATGGGGCTACTATTAACTATGTGACTGTGGGCAAATAACTTCCTTCTCTGAAACTCTTTCCCCACCTGTAAGATGCAGATAATGGTACTTGGACTATCGACCTCAGAGAGCTGTTTTGAGGAAAGTGCTTTGTAAACTTTGAAGTGCTATATAAATGTGAATTGTTAGTATTATGTCAACCCCATCTGCATATGGTAAAATGAATTATTGGTAGCCTTCCCATAGAGTGCCAATCTCCTCAACCCTACTGCTTTACCCAGAGGCAGCTCTGAAAGTATTCTACATGTATGCATACACATTCACAAACACACGTGCACACATACACAAATACATGCCTGTACCTCCCAGGGATCTCTGATATCTGTGATCTAGTTGGTGCAGGAGGCCCTGAGACCCAGTACTAAAAGGAAAGTTGGTGTGATTCTGTTCTAGAATTTCTCTATGCCAAGAAGATCAGACCTGTTGGGATAAATTTGGGGTCAGTGTGTAAGAAAGCTTTTCAGCACATTGTCCTCCCTTACCTCCCCCCCACCCCAGCCCTAACCCCCTCCTGTTGACTGGGCTAGCATCAGCTTGAGTCGGCTCAGCCAAAGGCACAAACACTCAAGGCTTAAATTGGATTTGCGTGTTGCTTCGTGCTCTATACAGCCCCCCTCTTTTTTTTTGATTTATCATTTTAATCAGCCTGCAGTCAATCATTCTCTCTCTGTCTCACTCACCATAAACACAGCCCTTTGCCAAAGAAATTATGACTGTATTAAATGATTTTATTACAGTAAACTGCAGATTGTACAGTGTAAACACAGGTGTTGCATAAGCCCAGCTCACTCTCAGCTCTGTCCAGACCGGCATGGGTGATGCTGGCAGAGGAGAGGCATTGGAGAACACAGCTACCTTTCTCTTTCTCTTTCCCTGTCTTTCTCTCTCTTTGGAGTCCAGGGGCACCGGAGACTCACCAAGGCTCTCCTCTGGAGTGGTCAGAGTAGATTCTTAGGAGCAGCAAGTAATGTCAATAATCTTGAGACCTGATTTTGTGAGGAGGTCTGGCCATGTTGACAGGAGCGCTGTCTCCTATGTCAGAAGACCTGGATTTGAAACTTCAGCTCTACCATTTTGATTAGCTGGGTGACCTCCAGCAACTCATTTACCCTTGGAGACTTTAGTTTATTTATCTACAAAATGGGAACACTTATATTTGTACTACCCACCCCACTGGCTTGTTGTGAGCACCAAATGAGATGATGGGTGTAAAGCACTTTGTAAGCTATAAAATTCCCTATAAAGCTTTGGGGATGCCTCCCCTCCCACCCTGCTCCTGCCATCTCCTCCTTCTATGCCTCATTGAGAATGGAGATACTTTTTCTCCTAATGTTTATCACCTTTGTACTGTTCCCCACCCTCAACAGTGGCTCCTTATTATCTTTAGGATCAGATATAAACTTGGCTGTATTTAAAGTGTTTTACAACTTGCCCCCTTGCCATATTTCCAGTCTTTGTAGACATTATTCCCTTCCATGCACTCTGTAGTCCAGCTATGCTAGCCAACGTGCTGATCCTCACCCAGAATACTCCATCTCTTGTAGATTTATATTGCCTTTGCACATTGTACCTGTGTATTGGCTGTAATCATACTGGAATGGTCTCCCTCCTCTCTTTGGTTTGTTCAGAGCCACAGGCTTTCTTTGGGATTCAGCTCAAACACCTCACCACCTTCTACTTTCCTAGTCTGTCCAATTGCTAGTCCCTTTAAGGTTACCTCCCATATACTCTGTGTGTTTCTTGTATATATCAGTTTATGCACATGTTGTCTCCACCATTAGAATATAAGTTCCTTGAGGGCAGGGACAGCTTTATGCCTTTTCTTTGGGTAATAGGGAGATTGGCTGTTGAGGGCTCAGCTCTTAGATACGCCTAGATTTGCCCTTCCTGGTGGATTATACAGAGTATGTGCAGATATCTTCCTGCTTGCTTCCTTGCCCGGAAATGAGTTTGCATACAAGAGCGATGCCCTGCCAAACTCTGAATCTTTTCCTTCCTAGTGGTAAATGAGGAAAGGACAGCTGCAAGATGTTGGGGGTAGGGAGGAGAAGGGTGACTTCTCTGTATCTGTGTCAGTTAATGCAGGTGTCTGTGAGAATAGTGCCTTTGGGGTGGGTTTTTTTTGTATTTTTTTTTGTATTTTTTTTTTTTTTTTTTATTTTTTGTATTTATATTTTTCTTGTTCTTAGATGACTGAGTATTTTGAGGGGGACATACCCGGGTGATCCATCAGAGCCATCAGTGACTGCAATACTTAACAGTGGCTGCTAGAATAGTTATATGTAGACTAGTATGGAATATAGTCATCTTAGGACAATGGTGGCTTCAGTGATTGTGACCCTGCTTTTACTACAGGAAATATTGGATATGGACTCTGAAAAGGTACTGATTCTCAGGGCCTAGCTGAGAGCAGCACCTTAGGGGAAACTTATAGGGGCTCCTCAGAGGGAGAGACCAGGATCAGAAGTTGGAAGGTAGCCCTTTGTTCCGAGGATTCTCTACACCTATCTTATTACCATCAGATATTAAGTTTGAGCCCACTCTCCCCAAGAACCTCGTGGATACAAAGGGAAGGTATAAGCTTGGTTTGGGGAGAGAGGTAGAATTGTTTCTAAACTACTCTTCTCTCTATTTTCTTAGTAAATCCTTTTTCTAAATCGCTTGCTGATGAGACAAGGGCTACCTCCTTTTTTCACATAAGAATTTAATGACTGATTAATAGTGGTGAATACAATGGTGGATGCTTGTGAGTGGCAGTACTAGAAACCCCAGTCCCTGAGTTACCCTTGTAACCCTGAAGAGGGTAGTAGTCATCAACCTCTAGGGATGATGACCTGCCAGTGCGAGTATGAATTGGGCAAAGTGGGTACAAAATTTGTATCCCCATAGTAGCCTTAGCGCAATGCCTGGCACAAAGCAAAGTAAATTCTTCTGATGGTTTGATTGATTGATTTTCAAAGGCCATGTTTTAGAGGAAAAGCTTTGGCAGGTCCTACCGAACTGGAAATCCTTTGAGTGACATACCACATATGTATAATGTCTGAGGACCAATTCAGCTATTTGGGAAAGGCTCATCACTACAAGGTTAGTCACCAAGGTGATGAGTTTTTTCAGCCATAGAGGCTAAAGAAACTGCCCACTAAGGCCTGGAGAGGTTGCCGTCTGTGTTAGCAGAAGGAGTGTCCACACTGGAGAAATTGCCCTGACTTTAAGAAGCCCAGCACCCTCCCTTCCCCTCTGCTACACTGGTATTTGCCAACTGGAACTGGAAGTTGATTTTGAGGCATAAGGAAATGGTACTACCCTGGTTCTAAATATCTGGCAAATAGAATTGTCGTGCATTTCTCCTTACTCTGCCATTGCTAAGGTAAAGCTGATGAAACAAGGGCTACCTCCCTGCCCCTGAAAGCTGAGCCCTATGATATCTCTTCCCTTTCTTTTTCTAATCAGAGCCATCTATAATGTTCATTTTAATTATATTTTCCATGGATAAGAATTGTTGGGGAATAAAATGGGTATATGATTTGGATCAACCCTTTGGGGATGGCTATGATCAATACCTTTAAAGAACCATAGACTCCCATAGTTAGAAGGGAGCTCGGAGGTTATCTCATCCAAACTGTACCCCAACAGAAATCCCCTCTACAACTTCTCTGGCAAGGGATCCTCCAGTACCTCTCTTTGATGACCAATGGTGAGAGTTCATTTTTTTCCCAAGGCAGTCTATTCCATTTTAGTCAGTTTAAATTGTTAGAATTTCCTCCTTAGGCAAAATCTAAATCTACTCCTCTACAGCTCCCATCCATTGATTCTAGTTTTGCCCTCTCCATAGACCCTGATGGAATTACCCCAGGACCCTAAATCCAAGAGTCAGGGGAATAGCAGTGCCCCCCAGACCATGAGTCTTGCTTTTAGCCTAGGCCTTGCAGCCATCAATGAAGGAATAACTATGAAGAAGCAGTCTACCTTTCTCAACACTACCAATAGTATCTGCTGACCAACTGCCACAAATGGACAGGTTGGAGGTGACTCTAACTCCAGCAATCTCATACTTCAGGTTTGATGCTGGGACAAAAGGAAGTACTCTGGAGTCATTGAAAGTAATAAGAGGAGGTTTACTTTGCCCTAACACAGCAAGGATATGCATAGAGGCTATACTGGCACATAGGTTATCTGCATACAGTCCTCCTAGTCTCCATATAGAAATGTGTCTATTAATTAGGGCAAATATGGCGAAGGACATGATGACTTTGAGCAGAGATCTGCTAAGTCTGAGATGCCTAGACTCCATGTGACTGGGACTTTTTATGTCTTCAGACAATCAGAAAGCTGTGTCAGGGAAGCTGGGGCCAATCATGTCCTTGGGACAGCTTTGTCTTCTTTTGCATAAAGCCGCCTTCTGTTGAGGATGGGAAGAAAAATGTTGCATTGGGGGAACACTGGTCCTATCACAGTCAGTAAGCCCTGAAGCCCAGGGAGTGGCAGCACCTTCCACACTACCACTTCTGCTTCCAGCCCAGTCCTTAACCTCTTCACAGCCATCATCTTGGGAACAACCTCCATGGAGATTTGGCCTGGCAATTGCTTCTTCAGGGTCTACAATCGAGGCTACCGAAGATCCAGGAAAGAAAATTCTCTCCACCAGAATCCTTGGTACTGTGAAATGGTTGAACATTAGAAACTGGTTTGATTTTTACCAGTACAAATGACATTAAAGAAGATGCATTACTCTCTGCTTTGACACTTTGCCTAAGGATTAAGGGAGTTGTCCACTGTCTTGCAGGTGAACCCCTTCTATGTATGTTGTTTCCCCTATAAGAATGTGAGCTCCTGGAAGACAGGGATTCTCTTTTGTATTTGTATCTCCATCACTTAACATAGTGCTTTGTGTATAGTTAAGGGCTTAATAAATACATTTTCATTCATTCATTCTGGACACGTTCCAGTTTGTCTAAATCTTTTTTAACACATATTGCCCAGAACTAGACACAATATTTCTGATGTGGTCTGACAAGAGAGGAATACAGCCCTATCACCCTCTTCTCCTTTGTTATACCAGGGGTGGGGAACCTATGGCCTCAAGGCCACACATGGCCTTCTAGGTCTTGGATGTGTCCTTTTGACTGAGTCCAAGTTTAACAGAACAAATCTTTTCATTAAGGGGATTTGTTATGTGAAGTTTGGACTTAGTCAAAGGACCACACTTGAAGACCTAGAGGGCCTTGAGGCTGTAGGTTCCCTACCCTTGCTGTAGACAATGTGTCTTTTTAAATATAACTTGAAATGGATTTTTTTTGGGAGGAGCTGCTATGTAATAGGATATAGAGCTTGTAGCCTACTAGGACCCTTGGATTTTTCTCAGAAGTACTTTTGCTTCGATGTGTCTAACCCAACTGTACTTGCGCAGCTGAGTTTTTGAATCCCTATTGGAGAGGGATTAAAGTATGGGACTTTGTCTCTGAGAAGTTCTAAAACCTTAAAGAGCCATAGAAACATTATTTATTATTATTATCACTAAAATTATAGCAATGAATAGGCTTTCTGGACTGGGAGCTCACTCAAGACCAAATCTAGGACAAAGCCATATAGACTGAGGTTGTAGGAACTGAGTTAGTTGAGGAATGAGGTAGTTAGGAAGTTTGAGAGAGTATCAAATAAGTGTTTAAGTCCCCAAGTATGAGGGTAGGAATTGGGGAGGAGAGAAAGATTGTGAGCCAGGCACTGAACTCACTGAGGAAAGGAGAAAGTCCTTGGTAAAAAACAGTTTCCAGAATCTTGAGTGTGTGATAAATAGAGATTTAATCAGCCTGGAAGAGGAGAGGTTACTGAAGGATGATGGTAGAGAGAGAGGGGTGTGAGTGTCCAAGGGTGCTCTGCCATCAGGAAGGAGCCAGATCTCAGTGAGTGCAAGAAGATGGAAGGAGTGAGAAGGGAAAAGGTTTAAGATGAAAGATGGATCATGCGTTCCAGAGAGCACAACTGAAGGAGTGAGTAGATCTTGAGTGGGATGTTTGGGGGAATGGGGCCCAGTGTTTAGGGTGATGGGAACTGGTTTGTTGAATGAAAGCAGTGGGGTGAGTTAGGATCACTGGTTGGGGAGGAAAGGATGGGCTAGAAGTATGCTAATCATTGAGGAACGAGGGGAGGAAGTTTATCTTCCTCCTTGGTAGAGGCAAGCAAAGGATGGGGACATGAGGCAGGCCAGAGGGTGAATAGAAGAGTGAGCAGTGAGGCTGGGCCTTCCCACAGTATGGAGGTTCCAGGCAGGAACTCAGCAGTCATGGAGAAGACCTCAGGGCGAAAATGGCCCAGGCCTCAGGCACTGATATATAGCTGGAAATGGGTGGTGGGCCTTCAGTTTGGATGGGGGTGAGGCAGTGTTGTGGAGTTGTAGCAGGCCAAGGGAAAGCTGATGCCGTGGCTGATCCAGGCCAATGAGATATGAATGACAGAGAAAACTATATTAAGGGAAATATGAAAAAACTGAAGATAATACACTTTGTTTTCCTTTTGGATACAGGAGAAACCACCATGGCTAAGAGTAGCCCTGGAAATGCAGGAAGGAAGGCAGAAGGCCTTTTATAGACTACCTTCCTTATCATCATCCCCCACCCCAATTACTTTGTATTTACTTTTTATACATTTCATAATTATTTATTTATTTGAGCTCGTGCTGTACCCCCCTTCCCCCCAATGGAAGCAGCTTGAAGGTAGGGATGATTTTATTTTGTTTTTTTACAAAATTGCTTAGTACAGTGCCTGGAACACGGTAGGTGCTTAATAAATGCTGGTTAGTTGATTATGTGTGTGATCACAAGCAAATCACATTACATTTCTGGGACTTGATTTTACCAGCTGCAAAATAAGGGGAAGATTTCTAGGTGACCTCTAAGGTACCTTTAAGAACTAGATCCTATGATTTTAAGGAGAAAGGGGTGAGGTAGACATCAGAAAGACAGAGTTTGAAACCGGGACAAACACCACCCCCTCTTCCCCCACAGTGATGTCACTCCTCACCCCGCCCCAATCTCCTGACCTGAGATTTCTTGCCCTTAGGGTGATCAGATTTAGGAGTTTCCTTGTCCTTAATGTTTGCATGGGGGTTTTCTCCTTTTTCACTTTGTTTCTGGGTTTTGGCACCTCTAGGCCCCTGTAGTGAATGTAGATTCAATATTTCCTGACTTGGAGCTCCAGAGGTGACATTTGCTTCCATTCCCCTCCTCCCTTCCAGCCCCCTTTTGGGTACATTTCAGTTGAAAATGGGAGCTCCTTTGGCTTTTTCCTGCCTTTGCTACATCAGAGAGTCAGGGACACAGATCCATCTGCCGGAGGTTGGAGCATAAATAGTCCCCTTTAAAAATAAATCTCCCCTTTTAACTCTGCAGATAAAAATATCTGAATAAAGGACAATTCCTAATCTCTACCTTCTCCCCAGTTTGACTCAAACATTTCTGAGCAGAGGTTTTTTTTTTTTTCCTCCTCTCTTTTTGCTTTTACAGGTTTCATTTTGGCTTTGATTCTAGCGAGTTTACTGACAGATTACTTCATTTTAACTATATGGCTTTTCTGTCTAGTGGGAGGCATATTTCTAAGTATCATATTTATCAAAGGAGTTCTGCAAAACAAGGGCCAGAATTACTCTTTTGATGGTTCCCCCTCTAACTACAACCACAATAAATTTTGTGAGAAAGAACGCTCGACTGGGGACCTTTTATGTTAAAGCCGAGAACCAGGGTTCAGACATTGTCACTTTCAAACCTCCACCAGTTGGGCTGTTTTTTTTCCCCTCCCCTCCCTTCCCCGGGACAGAAATCTCACATCTGGTCTCACTTGCAAGGCTGGTCCTCAGTTCCCAGGGGCTCCATATTTTTCCCCCTATAACTTTAAATCAGAGGAGCATTTCAGTAAATCACAGGGAACACTTATTTATTGGACATAGTTTTGGGTCTCTTAAAGCATGGAAAATAAATTTAATGGAGCGTTCGGAGCATTTCTCCAATCTTTTGAGGGATTACTTGGGGAATTTGTCAACTGCGCCAAGCCCAGCAGCTTGATCCAGAGAGATGGGAAGGAAATGATGGGAGAATCTTCTCAAAGGGCCCAGGTGGACCCTAAATCACACCAGGAAAGATTAATGTCAGAGGAGTGCTTGCCAGCAAAGTTGATTGGCAGCCCTGCCGTTTATTTAATAAGCTATCATTTTAGCCAGAGGGTGACTTTAATTTGAATTACATTCTCTTGTTTTTGTCATCCGCCCTTGCCAAGTAATTTATGGAAGACTAGAGCGTGCTTCTTAACCTCAAAACAATGAGGGGATATTGGGTGAAAGGAAGTTTGGGAGTAAGAGTATAAGGTGAAAAAAAGAGAGCAAAATAGTAAATTGGAAGGGGGGAAAGGAAAACAACTCTGGGGGGGCTTGAGAAAGCCTTAAAGTAGCAGCTCTTTTGACCCACTGTGAGCTTCAGGACAGTTTCTTCTGCTCAGGAAAGTAGAAGTGGCAGAAAGGTATGCATCATTCATTCATTTATTCATTCATCGATTCTTTTATTCTCTTAAAGTTTGGAGTTTGATGGAGAACAACTGTGTGCCTGAGGTGGTAGGGATGTACAGCTGCTGGTTAGTGCCTGGATTTCTTTAAGAAGCTTCTTAATGTATTCTTAATGGATGGTGTTAAATGTGTGATGTTAGAAACAAGTCCTTGTATGGAGAAGGAGTATGTTCAGGAGAGGAAAGAGTGAATAGTAGAAGTCAGTTGGGGGAGGGAAGGGGAAAGGAGTGAGACAGAGAGATAGAGACAGAGAGATAAGAACCAGAACATATCCGGGAGTGTCCAGGCTAGTGAAGCCTTAGCTCTGGTGGTTTGTGTGGAAAGGCTGGGTGTGGGTATAATGTGAACGTATGGGATAGGGGGTTGGGCCATGTTCTGTGTCTCAGTCCTTCCTGCATTCCTGTTCACTGATCAGTATTGGGGAGCCATGATGAGAAAGCCTAGTCCGATTCTATATCTGAATGGCAAGTTTCTGAGCTACACATTTTCTCCAAAAGAGGAGTGTGTCTGGAAAATGTTAGGGGATCTATAGCACTCTCTAGATTAGAGCATTGTGATTATAAGAGAGCCCTTTCTTTCTTTCTTTCTCTCTTTCTTTCTTTCTTTCTTTCTTTCTTTCTTTCTTTCTTTCTTTCTTTCTTCCTTCCTTCCTTCCTTCCTTCCTTCCTTCCTCTCTCTTTTCCTTCCTCTCTTCCTCCCTCTCTCTCTCTTCTCCTTCCTCTTTCCCTTCTCTCTCCTCCCTTCCCTCCATCTCTCTCTTCTCTTTCCTTCCTTCAAATCATAGAGATAAAAATCCACAGTCCCTGCCCTTGAGAAACTAACAATCAGTTGGAAAGATTTGAATATGACATGTACAGGGTGCCCAACTGTCCCTCTCATTCTCAGAAGAACACATTTAAAGTTAAGAGGATATAGTGGGGAGTAGGTTCCATTTTGATGCCATACAAACAATCAAGATACCGACATTGGGGGTAACAGAGCAATGGACCAATGTTTATGATGCTTTCTCAAGGTGGGGAATGGAAACAGAAATCCTTTGGGAAATCTAGGGTCCGGTGGTTAGGAGCCAGCAGACTTGGCTATGAAAACAGTGGGAGGCTATAGGTAGAGGGGAAAATGACTCTTGTGGAGCCTGACCCCCTCCTTTTTAATCCTGAGCTCAGAGAAGTCAGTTTGTATTTTGCACAGGGGACGGAGGGAAGGGGCAGCATTGGCCTAGGATTCAGAACTAAAGCAAGGAGCCTACCTTAGATGTCCTACACTTTAATCCTTTCCTTACGCAGATATGGAACTTGAGGCCCAGAGGGGCTTCCCCAAAGCGGCAGAACCAAAATTCAAACCCAAATCCCCCTGACTCCAAATTTAATGTTCTTTCCATACTATACTGCTTCTCAATAGTGGACCATTTTTTCTTTAGTTGAGGCAGACAAGATGCCGAACTGTCCCTCTCACCCTCTGAAGAACACACACACCTCCCTTTAAAGTGAAATTGCTTGACAGGAACAAAGGGCAGTTCATGAGAGGAGAAACCCTTTGTTTTTAGAAGCTGAATAACAAGGTCATTATTATTGTCGGTATTAGGATTAACAATAACCACACCCTTTCTCTGAAGAGCTGGCAGCTCTTACAGTTTTAATTTATCCCCATACCACACTCTATTAAGAAGAGAGGGGGCAGGGATCATCGTTGTTTAAAATCGGGCAAGTGAAGTAAGCCTAAGGGCTGGAGGGAGGAAGGGAATGAAGGAAGGGAGACAATTTGCCCAAAGTAATATAATTAAGACTTCAGCAGGTCTTGGGATGTTCCACAATATCACCCTGCTTTTCAACCCCCAAGGATAGACAAAATTCAGACCCAGGTGCCAATCTCCTGAGAGCTTCAGGGAGGCCTCAGATGCTCTTTAGAATTCCCGCCCCCCTTTTTTTCCCAGCCTCATCTGAGCCAGATCAGGAACTTCCCTGAATTAAGACTGGGCTAGAGGTGGCTTCCCCTGCCCTTTTGCCCATTTCCAGCCCAACCCTAGCTATTCCTTGGCTTAAATAGGATGGGCAGCCAGAGTAGGCTATTGGGAAGCTAGGGGGTGTGGGTGGAGAGGATGAGCAGCAAGAGGCAGTGGTGGTCTTGGAGAGGTTTGGATGCAGTGGATCAGAGCCCAGGACTCTGCCTCTGGGCCCTTTGACTCAATCACCAGACGCTGGCGAGGCTTGACTTCGTTATCTGCACCCAATCTTCTGCAGAATAAATTCATATGACATTGCCTGTGGATGTGGTAGGAAGGAAAATACCTCTAACAAGGGGTGTATAGAAGAACCCTTTTACAAGCAGCTAGAGTTGAGGTCATGTTTATTAGAGGACGAGTCCAAGGAGGGGAAGGAATGGGTGGTGGGTTTCTTTGTGGCAACTCTAGGGAGAAATGTATACCTTCTGCAGGCCCTGTTCTATGGGTCTAACGTTATTTCTATTGCTCCCCAACTAGAGTTTCCTTTCCCTTTAGTCAAGCCTGCTTTTTCACTGCCCCGATAGTATGAATATTCATCCTTACTGCCTGCTCTTTGTTCACCCCAGGACTTCGCTGCCTAAATATTTATTGAGTCACTAACTAACCAAATTCTACCTATGCTCCAAGGCCCACATCTCCCGCCACTTCCCCCAGGAATCCTCCTTTTCTTGACCATTCTGGCCTTCCCTGATCTCCTGGCTGCTGAGCTCCTGGAGTATTTATTGTCTATTTTGTACAATCTAGCAATTTAGTTTTCCAAATTCAGTTCAACAGATATTTTTAAAGTACCTGCTATGTTCAAAGTATTGTATGGGGTCCTGGGAATGCAAAGACAAACTGAAAATTGTCCTTGAGCTCAGACAGGCAGTGTGCTGTAGGAGAGGGAGAAAGCTGCTTGTCTAATACATCTAAGCTTTGTAACCCTGGGATAGTCACTTTCCTTCTCTATACTCTAGAATGCTCTAGTATTTCCCCAAGACTAAAAATTGCAAAGAAGGTGCTGATCTGAATTGACAGAAAAAGTTCCTTAATCTGGGAGTTTGGATTCCAATTAAATATATCTCTTAACCTCAAGTGCATTTCATTATAAACAGTTTTGCAAATTAATTGTTTCATGCCTATTTAGCTCCATCTTCCCAATTAAACAGTAAGTTCCCTGAGGGACAAGAGCCCTTCTATTATATTCTCCACTATCTTTTCCTCTCCCAAACCCAGTAAACACACATACATACTTCAATGGCTACCAAAATGATGGGGGCAAAGCATTTTCAATAAATTGATTTATTGATTTTTTGTGTATTTCCTGGTTGAAGAGAGGACTAACTGTCCAAGACAGTGATAGCTTGGTAACCCTGGAAATGCAACCCTGGGGGCCTGACCTTAAAGGAATTTGTTCAGATTTCTTTATGTAGGTCATCTTGTCCCTGGCCTGCAATAGATGTCTCATCTCTAAATCAGGATGGTCCCAGGGAATCTAGTCTGGCCAGTTAGTCTATTAAATGACAGGTTATTTACTCACCAGAGGACAGATCCTGTTGGAGAGAGATTAGGCCATAGAATTATAGAATCTCAAGAATTGAAAAGGAATTGTAGAAGTTATCTAATCCAACAATCCTGACAAGTGGCCAATCAGCCTCTACTTAAAGATTTTCAGTGATGCTCTATGTACTACTTCCTGAGGTAGCCACCATTTTTCTTCTGGGAATCTCTAATACTTAGGAAACTTATTTTTCCCATTTATTAAGCTGAAATCTGTCTATCTGCAGTGTTTGCTGGACAGTGATGGATCCTCGTTCTTAGACAGAACAAGTTGAATAGTCATCTGCATATAGCAACCTACTTAGGAACATTTGTTAATGTCTTTCCTAAAATGTGGTACCCGAAACTGGGCACAATATATATTCTAAGTGCAGTCTGACTAGGGCCAAAGACAGTAAGAATTTCACCTCCTTCAATCTGGACACTTTACTTCTATTGAAACCTAAAATCAGATTAGCTTATTTGGTCATTTTGCCACACCATTGACTTCCATTAAGTTTTTAGTCCACTTAATTCTGGGATTTTTTTTTCCATCTGAACTACTGTCTAGCCACATCTCCCCCCTCCCCGCATTTGTTTTTAAGAGTCTGAATATAGGACTTTACATTTATCCAATGGAACTTCAATTTATTAGATTCGATCCAAGATCTTTTGAAGATTTAGTTTCTGTCATCCTGAATATTAGCTATCTCCTTAACCATCCCCCTCTCTTCTTCCTCGCCCCAACTCCGTAGGCAACCTCACACTGCGAAAACTAAGCTGGAGGTGTAAGGCAGTTAGGGAGATGAGGGGTGTAGTTACTGTTGTTGTTGTTCAGTCATTTCGGTTGTGTCTATTACATCACAGAAGTGTAGTACTTCAAAAGAAAATGAAAGAAACTTTGCACTGGGGGCTATAGCTTTCACACTGGACAAAGAAGCATATCTAATTTCTGGATACTGGCTCTTATAGAAAACCCCTTGATGCCTAGGAAATTTAAAAAACAAAACATCTCACAGAGAAAAGGCAGCTCTCCCCAAGAAAGTTCCTGAACATGGATGAGAAAAGAGATTGGGGGGGGGGGAGGAGGGAGGGAGGAGGGAGGGAGGAAGCAACATTCCATCCAAAAAACTAACATGTGTCTCTTCTTCTCTTCCTAATCATGCCCACCACCGCCACCTTTCCCTTTCCTGGGCAGAACATTCTCTGGCCTGGGAACAATGGAGAATTAAGGATGAGAGGTTGATTGAACAGATCCTACTGTTAGTACTGTGTAATCTCTTCAGTACATAGTAGGCTCTTAATAAATACTTATGGACCTTAATTAAAAAGTCAGGCTCCATTAACCCACATACATAGGGGTTTCTTATTACTCCTAGCTGCCTGCTGTTTGGTGGTCCCAACCTCATCCTTGCTTCCTAGGTGGTTGATGCACATCTAGAACCTTCCATTCATCCCTTTCACTTATTAATGCCCTAGATACCTGTACAGTTTGGCACTATGGTGAAAACTGCATCCAATCTCCCCCTTGGCTGGAGTGCCTTGGATGTAGGCTCGGAAACACATATGGCTTATCTCTACACATTGTCACCCATTCTCCTGTACCCCCCCTCTCCAACCTGAGCTGACTTCCTATGTCTCCCCACCATTTGTCTTGATCCTGGTCTGTTTTCCCCATGAGTCAAAGGTTAGAAGGGCCCAGTTGGCAGCAGGGCTCCAGCTCCCTCCGAATGAGAACATGTTTGTGAGCAAACAAAGGGCTCCCAGCTCACAATCATCCCCTCCCCCCCACTTTCCAAGAGGATGATTGAGTTTTTCCCCTGTTCTGCTTGATATTTCTGCCAAAGAAAGAAAAATCCTTGTTGAAGTCTAGCAGGAAATCCAATAAAAATTCTTCAAAAGATGGGCCTGACATTGAAAAACAGCAAAATTATAAAATAGGCCTCAGAAAAGAGAGGGGAGAGTTATTATATCTGGCACCGAGCAAAAGCCCTAAGCCCCCGTCCAAATGAGCCATCACAGACTGAAAGTGTTTAGCTTCCCGTTGATTAAATATGGAGAAGGACCCAGGGCCTGCCAAGCCTCGGGGATCCAAAGTTTGTTTTCAGTCAGAATGTGTTTTCAGTCAATGGAAAAAATGGTCGGCCTGAACTAGGCTATGTAACCGAGAAGCCCCAGGTTTGGAGTGAGTAATGACTGGGATGCAGAAAAGCATGAGGGTTGTTAATCATTCCGCCCAGGCCCCTGTAATTTAACTCAGCAACTCTTTCGACTTAGAGAGCTCCCCCACCCCACCCCCACTTCTCTTCTTTTTCTTTCTTTCTTTCTTTCTTTCTTTCTTTCTTTCTTTCTTTCTTTCCTCTTTCTTTCTTTCTTTCTTTCTTTCTTTCTTTCTTTCTTTCTTTCTTTCTTTCTTTCTTTCTTTCTTCCTTCCTTCCTTCCTTCCTTCCTTCCTTCCTTCCTTCCTTCCTTCCTTCCTTCCTTCCTTCTTTCTTTCTGTCTTTCTCTTTTTCTTCTTTCCTTTCTCTTTCTCTTTCCTTCTCTTTTTCTTTCTTCTTCTATCTCTTCCTTCCCTCCCTTTCTCCCTTTTTTCTTCCTGCCTGCCTTCTTTCCTTCCTTCTTGATAAAGAGAGGAGGAAGGATGGCCGCTTCTGATATTCTTTTTATGTTTTTATTTCTTTTATTAAAATCCTTTCCCTTCAAATGTTCCCTTGTCATCATCTATCCTCTGTATACAGGCATATAAGAGGATAAAACAGGAGAAGCATGGGGATTTGGTGGCTTTCTTTCCAGAAAAGGCTCTTTATCCCCTGGGCTTTCTGGAATGAAGGCAGAGAAAATTCTCTCTTTTGCTCCTCCACCATTCTACCCCTTGGGCATCAGAGCTTTTGGGAGTTATTTATGGCCAGTGTTAAAGCAAGAGTATGTATCTGCCTCTAATCATACAACCTCTTGCACAATATCACTCACACAGTGAGTGCTTAATAAGTGATTGATAATTAGTAGACTGGCTATTTCTTCCCCTTTGCCCTGCCTTGGTTTCTCACCCCAGATCCCTGAATCCTTCTGATTTGGGGAACCCTGGGTTTTTTAAAAAAAATTTCCTATTACCCTTCAGAAACAGAGTCTGAAAGAGATCTGCAATCCTCTAATTTGTGAGTGACAAAATCCAACGAATTGCCATTTTGAGGAAAAAAAAGAAAGTTATGGCTCCTTTTCTGTCATGCACACATATCTGGGTGCGTTGTATTCTGCCTGCTCTGTCTTCCTGAGTTCCTCTTCTTAGTTCAGGGTTTGTACACCACAGTAAATGTTTCAAGGGATCAGGGACTGGGATATTTTTTATTCTCTTTCATATAACCCCAAAGAAAGGCAACCAGACCTGTTCAGTACAAACTCGTGGTTTTGTGAACTGAAGACCTCACACAGTGCAATCACCTCTCTTCAAGAGCCACATTTCCCTGAAATCAGTTGAAAATTGCAGAAGATACACCCAGGTAAAAAGTTTGCTAAGCCACTATTTTATTTCAGCATGGTAGACTGAGCCACAAATCAAACTCAAGGTATATCTTGGTGTCATATATCAATGCACAGAAATATGGGGAAAGTCTTCCAAAGTGATTGTGTAGAAGCAGAAAATAATCATGACAAATGGGGCAAAATCAGACCATGAAATGGGGAATTCTCAGAGGCTAGGATAAAACACAGGTCACTTTTTTTTGTAAGATTAGCAAATCCTTGGCAACTTGCAGAAAATGAACCCAATTAGCAAATATCAAGAATGGTCTGTAACATCAAGATGTGAAAAGGATTGCTGCTCTGTGGGGCTGGGGCGGTTCTAATATATTCAGCTTAGAGAACTTCTGGGCAGGAAGAATGCTGGTTAAACAAAAGACTGCAGTGTGTGTGTGTGTGTGTGTGTGTGTGTGTGTGTGTAAGAGAGCAGAGGAGAAAAAAAGGGGTGAGAAGAAGAGAAGGAAAAGGAATGAGAGAGAGAAAAACAGAGGAGGAAAAAGAAGAAGAAAAGGCAGGGAGTGAGAGAGGTAGATGCTGGGATGCCCTGGCACAGGATAAAATTTTGAGAGGGTGGGGGAGAAATTCAAGGAAGTTCATTCTTTCCCATTGTTCTTTTTCTTTCTCTTCCTCTTTTCCTCTCTCATCCCTTTTCCTTCTCTTCTTCCCCATCTTATTCTTTTCTGTTTTCTCTTTCACATACACACACAGGAGAGGAAAAGAGAGATCACAAAGTCAGAGCTGGTCTTTGTGTCCATCCCAGGGTGCTTAAACAATAAGGCTGCAAATTTAGAGCTAGAAGGAGCCTCAGAGGCCATCTACCCCTCCTCCCCCGTTTTACAGATGAGGAAACTGAGTCTTACAGAGAGGTTAAGTCACTTGCCCAAGGGTACACGGGTGATGCTGCTTGTTTGCAGATTCTTGGGCCTTGTAGTATGCCTAATCTTTTTTTTATCTTCTTGAGAGCTGGAAGCTGAGGGGGCAGGGAGTATGTAGGATGGTCTATGCAGGTTTTCCATGGACATACTAGGGGATCAGAGGCCCTGCATGAATACAGAGCTGGTTACACATCAAGGGTTTCTTTTAGAAGTTGAATAAAACCATCAGTAAATCTTGGGCTGGGGTGTCCGCATTTCAAACACCACCAGAGGCAGGCTGGACTCCTCGTGAGCATCAGCTGGTTCCCAGGTTAGGAAGGGTCAGTGGTGGGTCACAGTCATCATCAATCAATCAGAAGCATTTTATGAACCTTCTGCGTGGTGGTCAGGGAGGGTCCTGAGCAAGGTGCCATTCAAAGCTGGTTAAACAGTCATGGTCCTTGCCTACTGAGGGCAGGATATGGAGGAGGACTTTGAGGTGTGAGGAGAAGCTGTGAGAGTTTCCCTAATGGAAGATCCATGTGTTTCCCCAGGTTTCTTAACGACGGCCAATAAATGCCATTCTGATAACAAAGTACAACGTCCTTAATGTTCAACCATCCTACCTTTTCATTCATTCATTCATTCTTTAGTAAGTACCTACAAAATTTAGTATCTACAAAAAAACCTTACGAGTTCATTGGGAAGAGAAAACCCACATGTACAGGAAACAGATAAGAATGTACATATGAGAGCCAGAAGGTACAGTAAGAATTCAACGCTGAAGTCAGTGACTGTAGGTCGGACTGGTCTGGGAAAGCCTTACGAAGCAAGTCTGAACCTTAATGGATGCTTAGGATTATTATTATTATTATTAATTATTATTATTATTAAGTAGTAGTAGTAGTAGCAAACAACAACAACCATGATGATGACAACTCACATTTGTATAAAGCTATAAGGTTTACAAAGTACATAACACACATGATTCATTTTGATCCTCTTGACAATCCAATAAGGTAAAGAGGTCTGATTCCTCCTATTTTATAGAAGAGAAAACTGAGGCTTGGCTTAGAGTTAAGACCAAGTATGAGGTTTCTGAGAGTCAGATGCCAAAGGATTTATAGAGCCGAAAGCTGAATGGGAGCTTAAAATCTGTATCTATTCCCGCTCTCCTTATTTTGAGCAGCTGGGAGTGGCTAGAGTGGCTTGGAATCAGGAAGTCTCATTTTCCTGAGTTCAGATCCAGCCTTGGTCACTGGACGTGTCGCTCAACCCTGTTTGTCTCAGTTTCCCCATCTATAAAATGAGATGGAGAGGGAAATGGCAAAGCACTCCAATCTCTTTGCTGAGAAAACTCCAGAAGGGGTCACAAAGAGTTTGGACGTGAGTGAAATGACTGAACAACAACAACCCCTCATTTTACAGACGGGGAAATTAAGATTTGTGGAGATTAAGTTACATAAGCTGTAAGGAGAAAAATTGGTATTTGAATGTTGATCTTCTGATTCCAGTGCAATGTTATTTATATTAGGACATACTGTCTCCTCCAGGTATGAATCTGCCAGTACCGGTGATCAGTTTGGTTGGAATGAAGAATGATTTGAGGTAAGTGGTGAGAGATAAGATTGTATAGGTGGCTTACAACCAGATCATAAAGCGCCTTGACTGCGAGACTAAGGATTTTATCCTATAGGAATTCAGGAGTTGCTGGAAGCTTTTGTGAGATAACATTATATTGCACAAAAAACACTGGGTTGGAAGTTAAGAGAACTGGGTACTAGTCTCGACTCTATCACTCCCTAACTGTGCAACATTAGGCGTGTGACCTCACATCTCTGGGCTTGAGTTTCCCTTCTGTACAATGAGGGGTTTGGATTAGAAGATACCTAACATCTCGAACATTGTAATGTTCCATGATGGAAGCAGTTTTAACAAGGAAGGTTACACAGATGGTAAGATGTGTGTGTGATGTTGGATCAGATGACCTCTGAGGTTCCTTTCAACTCTGCGATTCTGTGAATGCATGATATTTGAAACTAGGAGAAACTAGACAGGAAGGCCACTTAGGAAACTTTCTGTTAGACATAATGAGGGCCTAGATTTGTTGGTCATGGGAATGGATGAGAAGGGGGGAATCTGAGATATGTATTTCTAATAATTTCTTAAGCCTTGGCCATCCCTATCTCTCAGGTCCATGCTGCTACTATGTGGAGCTGTGCTCCGTGGGCTTGGTTTCCTCATACCACAGCTGTCTTCCTGGTTGTTGAAGTCTTTGGGTAAACCCTTTGGCCTTTGTGCCAGAGACCTGGCCTACCTGAACTGACCTGAAACCCAAGGCAAAGTCTGTTTCTTTTCCTTTTCTCTTAATATCTTCAAGTATGTAAATGTTTGTTGTTTTTCCCTAAGCTGTATTTGCTAGTTCCATTTGGGGCCTGTGCTTTCAGTAGAGAAAGTGCTGACAATGAGTTTGGAGTTCCAAGGATTACAGCTGTCCTCAAATTTTTAGTTAGTACACTCAGACAAGTCCCTTAGCTGCCTGGACCTTTTTCCTCAACTGTAAAATAAGGGAATTAGACCAGATGGCCTTTGAGGTCCCATCAGCTCTTTAGAGATTCTTAACCTGGAGTCCATGAACTTGTTTAAAAAAAACCCAACACAACATTTAAAAAGAAAAACTCAATTATTTCAATACAATTGGTTTCCTTTAGAATCCTCACTATGTTATATATTTAAAAGCATGATTCTGAGCAGATCTACAGGTTTCACCACAGGGGTCCATGACATAAAAACAGGTAAAGAACCCCTGTAGATCTATGATCCCACATTTAATATCTAACCTGGGGTATTTGGCTTAATTTAATTCAACAAACAGATCTTCAATGGCTTTTCATCGTTGCTGTGTTATTTCAGTCTTCTTGACTCCATTGGGGGTTTTCTTGGCAAAGATACTGGAGTGGTTTGTCATTTCCTTCTTCAGCCCATCTTCCAGATGAGGAAACTGAGGCAAATAGAGTTAAGCGACTTGCCCAGGGTCACACAGCTACTCAGTGTCTGAGGCTGGATTTGAACACAGGTCTTATCGACTCCAGGCCTGACTGGACCACCCAGCTGCCTCATTACCTACCAAATAAAGTCCATACTCTCTAGCCTGGAATTCAAGGTCACTCACAATCCATCAGTCACCTACTTTTTCGATCTTGTCTTGCTCTACTCCTTGTCAGATGGTCTGTGCCCGGCCACACTGGTTTACTGGCTGTTCTGCATGTTTTGCTCTATGTCTTCCCTCATGTTCACTATTAAAAATTCCTGACTAGCCTTTAGTGTGCAACTATAATGTCACCTATTCCATGAAGCCTTCCAAGATTCCCCTATTGGTAATGACATCCTGGTCAATTCAACAAATATTGATCAGACTCCTGAAATGTGTAAGGCATGGCTTAGGAGCTGTAGATACAAAGACAAAAACAAATCCATTCCTGCCCGGAATGGAACATGCACACAAGTAAGGAAATACAAAGTCCGTGCAAAATACTAAACAGTGACTTAATGAGAGAGTGTTACAAGGTGGGGGTCAGGAAAGGCTTCCTGTAGGAGGTTGCTTTATGCTCCCTTTGGGCACTTAATCATGTATTTATACATTATCTTTGTTTGAATGCCATCCCCTTACTAGACTATAAATTCCACAAAGGCAGGGATTTTGTTTTATTTTGTGTTCATTTCCTGAACTGTGTATCTTCCCCGTCACCAAGCATAATTAAGCAGAAAACACTTAATAAATATTTTTTTTCATTTGAGTTGAAGTAGATGTACAAAGCCACTAGCTGACAGCTGGGCAGCTGTTATTTTCCAGAGCTCAAAAGGCAACCTTCTAACTAGCTTCTATGAGTATGTTGGTAAATATTTAACAATGGACTCTCCAGGGGAAAAAATGTACATCCATACCCATTTGAAAGTTATATCCCCATTGTTAATATTTCTCCATCCCTTTCTTAAGATCAGACAAACAACAAAACAGTAAATCAAGCCCTGATTTGTAGTGTTTGTTGAATGTTTGATCGATTCATTTCTGAGGTGTAAATGCTCACACTGAAAATTTAACGGTTGGCTCTTGGAGTGGGTAGGAAGGACCCAGCAGGAGCCAGCTCCAGTGCATCCATCACTGACAGAATAGACCTTCACCCCTACCCCCGGCTTCTAGCCTGGCTCTGATAGTAATTCACTGTAGGATCTCTGGAAAGTCCCTGATTTTCCTTGGCTACCTCCAGGGAGACACGCTTGGTATAGTGATGAGAGCAGTAGGGTAGAATCTGGGTCTGGATTTAAGTCCTGGCTTTGCTTTTAGGGGATAGCTGGGTGAAATTGGGTGAAGTACTTTGAGTTCTCCTTAATAAAATGAGAAGAGTTGGCCTACATAAAGTGGTCAAAGTCAATTAGCCAGCTATTAGAGTTGGAAAATGACCTACTAGTCCTAAATCTGTATCCCCCAAGGATCAGTCCCCAGTTTTTACCTTATATGTAAGTGCTTTTGGCCTGGATAATCGAAGCTCTGCTAGGCAGAAAGAGGCGAGCAGGTTTGAAAACAAAACTTTTGTTCAGGCCCAGAGTTCTAGGACAGCATTTGAAAGATTTGATGGTGGGAGAGATAAATGAGGCCCTGACACTTAGATGAACCTGGATCTATTGATACCTTCTTCTCTTCCCTGAATCCCCCTGCCCACCCCACCCAACCCAAGTCCTTCTCTCCCAGTGTTTCATTAGCTCTCCATGTCAAAGGAGCCTGGTAAAAGTTAACAGGAGGGCTCCTGCCTCAGCAAAGATCATTGGAGCCCATTAGGGTCAGGGAGAGGTCAATGAAACGTTCCTGGAGCTGTCAGTCACTAGCCAGTTGGCCTATACCTCTGGCTTTCCCTGCTACCACCTCCCCTCCACCCCTTTTCCCACCCTCTGGTTTTGAAACCCTGGCATCCTGGCAGGGGACCTAGCTGTCTTGGGCTTGAAAGGTCGTTCAGTCTTGGGCCTCTGCTTTTGTGGGAGCCAATCCCTCTTTCCCTTCTGCCCTTAGCAATCTTAATTTTTGCTGCTGGGAGGACAAGGTGGGAGGGAGAGGCAACTATCTCTTTGGATGGTGTCTGGGACAGAATCTGCGCTGTGACTGGCCAGGTGTGACCCTTAATCCCTGACCCTCAGTGACCTGGAAGGGGAGAAGGGTGTGTGTCTCTGGTAGGAAGCTGTTGAGTAACATTTGCCAGGACCTTTGAAGATGGAAAATGTCCTTTGTGCTCCTGCTGGAACTGATTGAGTTAGAGTTCATGGATGCAGGTTGCCAATTTTTCCAAGTGGAGCTGGGGCAGTCTTGTAAGCATATGGGGTCAGTGTTCTCCATCTGCCTCCAGTTCCTTCCCTCTCTAATCCATCTTCCATTACAGCTGCTAAATTGGTATTTCTAAAGCACGCCACTCCTCTGCTCAAGATACCCTAGTGTCTCTTGCCTTGAGGATCAATCAGTCATCAAAAAAGCAATTATTAAGTACCTACTATGCATGGCATAGGATAAAATACAAATGTTTCTGTTTGGCTCTTAACAGCGTTCAAAACCTGGCTCCAACCTACCTTCCCAGGCTCTTCCCAAACCTTAGATTCCAATCACACTGGTTGCCCTACTGCTTTTGTTCCAGAATCCACTTTCCATCTCCTGTCCTTGTGACTTGGTATAAGCTGTGCCTGGAGTCCTGGGACGTATTCCTTTCTTACCCACACTTTAGAAAATCCCAAATTTCCTTTAAATGTCAGCTCAAGCCTATCCTAGTCTTCCCAGTTACTAATGCCCTTTCTCCTCAGTTGTATTTTTTTTTTCTGTTTCCCCCAATAGAATGTAAGCTCTCTAAGGGTAGGGACTGTTTTGCTTTGGTCTTTGTTTCTCCAGTGCCTGGCTCATTTGTTGTGAATAATAGCGTTGCTGGTTAATACTTGTCAATCAATGAAATGAATGAATATTATAGTCTTCTGTCACTTCAAGGAAGATGAAAGATGCATGGGAAAGACCTTTGCTGGAGTACTTGGCGGCTCCGTCTTGATGAACTGAAGGTTTGTGGTCCAGGTTTTTCTAAGTGAGGAGGGACAGGGTTTCCATCTACACTTTTCTCTGTGCTTCCATTTAAAAGCTCCACTGTGCCTATGTGGTTGTCTTATCTTCCCAACTTGACTATGACCCAAAGCACCATGAAAACACAGGGCTGGGTATACAGTAGGCACTCAATAAATGTCATCAGCCCATTATATACTGATTTATGGCAGCTAGGTGGAGTGGTGGATAGAGTGATAGGCCTGGAGTCCGGGAGACCTGAATCCAAATCCAGCCTCGGATACTAGGCTGTGTCACCCTGAGCAAGTCATTTAACCTCCATTTGCCTCAGTTTAATCAACTGTGAAACGGAAATAATGATAGCACCTGCCCCTCAAGGTTGTTGTGAGATTCCACTGAAATAACCTTACAGTACTTAGCACGGTGATTGACACATAGGTGCTTCCTTCCTTCATTAGCACAACTCTCATTGCCTGCTTTCCAGCTGGGACAAGGGATAACCCCACTGAGTTGTTGAGGGGAGTGGCGTTAGGTAGGAAATGATTGGCATCTTATGCTTTTGTCTCTCTTCCTTAAATCTCCTATTCCCCTTGTTCTGGTATCACAAAATCTCAAAGGGACCTCAGAGAACACAGAATCCAGCCACACCTAAACAAGATTCCCTCTACAAAATACCCAACATGTGGACCCTTCACACACCCTGAGAGCAGAATCTCTTCGGTTTTTGTTAGACACATGCCTCTTTTGTGTGAAGATACCCAGTGAGGGGGAACCCATCCCATCATGAAGAAGCCCTTTCCATTTTTGAGTAATCCTAATATAACAACTGAAGTTTTCCTTACATGAAGCTTAAACCTACTTCTCTACTTTCTATCCATTGCTCCACATTCTGCTCTTTGGGTCAAATAGAAGAACTTTAATTCCTTTTCCATGTGCCAGTTCTTCAAAGACTTGAAGAAGTCTGTCATTCCTCCCTGTTTCTCTTTCCTGACCAACCCTCTCCCCTCCCCCAACTCCACCAACCCCTCCATCTCCATCCTTTTTAGGATCAACCTCATAAGTGCCTTCAATCAGTCTTCACTTGGCATAATCTTGGAGTCTTTCATTATTGAGATCACCATCCTCTGGACATTCTCGATCTTACTATTTTTTTTCATAAAATGTGGCACCCCAAAGTGAGCACACTACTCCAGATATAGTCCCACCAGGGTTGCAAACTCCTTAATCCGGGATACTATGCTTCTCAACGTAATCTAAGATCACTTTCACTTTCTTGGCCACCATATCACACTTTTGACTCATGTCTAGTTATGCCTTCTTCACCTTGTACTTGTATAGCAGATTTTTGGAACCCAAATACAAGATTTTACATTTATCCTTATTAAGTTTTGATATTGTCATATTTAGCCCAGGATTCTGGATCTTTTGGGATCTTTTTGGATCCTGACTGTGCTATCCAATATAATAGCTTTCTAACTTTGTGTCATCAGAAAACCTAAAAAGCACGCCATCTATGTTTTTATCTAAGTCATAACTCAAAATGTTATATTGAACAGGACTAAGTGCTGATCCCTAGGACATGGCATTGTGGGTCACTTGATATGGAACCATTAATGACTATCCTTTGGATCGGGCTGTTAAGCCAGTGGTGAATCCACTTAATTATACTGTTGTCTAGCCCCCATCTCTCCATCTTGCCTGTAAGAATAGCATGACTGTTATATTTTCACTAAAATCTTGGTAAACACTTGTCTTTAGCATTCCTCTGATCTCCCCACCTAGGAACCTTATCACAAAGGGGAGTATATCACCTGTTATTGAGAAAGCCATGGTAGCATTTTGTAATTACCAGTTCCTTTTCCAGGAATATATTCCTTTAGGAATATATTCTTGCATCTTGCCAAAAAGGTGAAATCAGTTTCTCTGACCTATATCCTGGAAGAAGATATCCACTTTCTTCTCTTTGTTTGAAAATCAGCGTAAGACTTTACCTTCTTACTGCAGGAACTCTTCTGTTCCCTGTGATCTATGTAAGATCACTGCAATGGCTTAACAATTACAGGTGTCAACTCCTGGATGTTGTTTGACCAGGTCAGCTGATACAAACTCATCAGGGTCATGTAGGGGCTCTTTTATACTCTCTCTATTTATCTTGGGTTTTCAGTACTCTATTAGCCATTTTTGTTCTGTCCTTTCCAGTGTAAAGGTCATTCTCCTTATTGGAGAAAACAGAAGCAGAATTAGCTGAGCAGCTGTGTCATCTCTCTGTTATTAGTCTTCGTCACGCCATCCACTTTGAGTAGAGAATAGCACTTCTGTGCCTTTTTAGATCTTCCTTTAATCTCCCCTCAACTTTTTAGCCTTCTTATATCTTACACCCCTGCCCCCAATACTCTGAGTTAGTGACACTGGTCTTTTAGCTGTTTCTAACACAAGAAACCCCATTCCCTTATTTTAGGCATCTTAACTGTCTTTCCCCCATGCATGAAATGTTCTCCCTCCTCATCTCTGCCCCCTGGCTTTCCTGGCTTTCTTCAAGTCCTTGCTAAAATCCCACCTTCTATAGCAGGCCTTTGTAAATCTCTCTTAATCTTAGTGCCTTCCTTCTTCTGATTATTTCCAATTTTTCCTGTCTATAGCTTGTTTGTATGTAGTTTTTACATGTTGGATTCCGCTATTAGATTATGAGATACTTGAGAGGAGGGACTGTCTTTTACCTTTCTTTGTATCGTTAGCACTTAGCACGGTGCCTGGCACATTGTATGCAATAAATGTTTATTGACTGTTTGACTGACTCCTATGTAGCTTTAAAAATTATTGTTCAGAAAAGTTTTTCTGTTGTTCAAAAGAGAAACACTTCGATATTAATCCTGTGTTGATACATGACAGGGCTTTTGCTTTGCATAAAACCCACTTTAAACAGCTAGGGAAATGAGTTTTGTGTTAACTTCATTATAGTCATTGCTGGTGTGGTCAAGAAAAAACAGAACACTTGTACACATCCAAGGACCCAGAGTCACTGTGTGAACAGAGTCACACCTTGGTTTGTGCTTCCTTTGGCCAATATGCAAAAAAGGCCCCACTTAAGGGCCAGAAAGGGCTGTAGGCTTCTCAGTTTCACTCTTGAATCCTCTTCTTTTATAGCTGAGGAATACAAAACCCAGACAGGCCAGAGGACTTGCTTTTTACGTAGCTAATTCATGGCAGAGTTGGTTGGCATATATTGGGGTGAGGATCTGAGCACATCAATGACACTTGGTACATGTGTGTTGACTGATTGACTGAATCCCTCTTCTATAGAGATCGCTTACAGGGCCAGAAGGCTCCAGAGCTAGAAGATTTAGTGAGATGCAGTTTTAGTTCGAATGAGGTGGATTCTACTGAGGTGGATCTGTCAATCAGATAAACATTTATCAAGTACTTAATACGTATCAGACTGTTCTAAGGGCTGGTATTAAAGAAAGGCAAAACAGTTCCTGCCCTCAAGCAGGAACTCACATTCTAATGTGAGACAGATTGTGCAAAAAAAAAATGAACATACAAGATATACAGTATGCAATGTAGATGGAAAGTCATCTTAGAGGAAAGGCCCTAGCAGTGAGTGAGGAGGGTTGGGAATGATGGGTGGTTAGCTGGGTTATTACTTTCTGATGATGAGAAAGATATGGGCAGCTGTGTTCTTTCTTGTCTTGGGATGAAAAGCCTCCTAGATAAGACTGGATTTCTTGTTCTGTGTATATTGTTTTCCTTTGCTCTGGCTTCTCAAATTAAGTGGATGGGAAGAGAAAAATAATCATTTTATCCATTTACACCCAGCGCCTAGATCCTTTGACAATAACAATAATGACAAGAAGCACTAATAATTTTATAGAGACAGTGCAATATAGTAGATAATATTAGTCTTGGAGTCAATGAAACCGGGAATCTAGTTCCTCCTTGACACTCACAACCATAGATGAATTTCTTGACATCTCTTATTGTGTCTCCTCACTTCTAAAATAGGGAAAATAATACCTGTAGTACCCCCTCTGAAGAACAAATGAGGTAAGTTATATAAAATGCTTTGCAAATCTCAGAGTGCTACATTTTCCCAGAATAATCTGGGTAGGCAGGTAATGCAAATTATTACAAAGTTTTACAAATGAAGAAATAAGGGCTCAAAGACTTGCCCATGGGCATATAACTAATAAGTGTGAGAGCTCAGATTTCTACCCAAGTCAGCCACGGAACCATCTTTATCTTTGGAGGAGGCATAGAAGAAGGGGAACTCACTCATGTACTGAGATCTTGGAGAAATCCAATGCCCAAAGAAATGTGAAAGGGATGGTTTCAGAGAAACTTGGAAAGATTTATATGAACTGATGCTGAGTGAAGTGAATAGAACCAGAAGAACGGTTTATACAATAACAACATTATGAAGGCCAACAACTTGGAAAAACTTAAGAACTCTGATCATTGCAAAGATCGACTCTGATTCCAGAGGACACATGGTATAGTATGTTACACACCTCTTGACAGAGAGGTGATGGCTTCAATATATAGAATGAGACATATTTTTTAATATGGTCAATGCAGGAGTTTGTTTTGTTTAGCTATGCATATTTATTACAAAGGTTTTGTTTTTCTTTTTCCATTTCGAGAGGGGAGAGAAAATAAATGCTTGTTAATTTAAAAAATTAAATTAAATTTTAAAATAAATTATCCAGCGTCATACAGAATCTTCCCCTCTTGACTTCCAATTTTATGCTTTCAATTAGACTACATTTCTTACTGGAACCAGAGTTCTTCATGGCGTAACATCATGTCTGATTCTTCCCTCCGTAACTACTTATCTTTCTCCCTGTTCCTCGTTCCTTATTCTCTGTGCCCCCTCCCCTTGTAACCAGTTCCTGCTTTGGTTAATCCCCTATTTTGCTTTTGCTTGGATCAGAGTCAAATAAAATAGAATAGGATTCGAATGAACTAATCTAACTCTAATCATCAGTAGGTAATTCGATAGACAATTTGGCAACGTCCGTCGAAGGAATTAAACAAAATCTGAGCCATAAAGATGTAAACAGCCATCAGCCTGTCTTTGTGAGCTGTTTTATGTTCAACGGGGAAAAAAGCACTAGCTTCACCTTCCTCTTTCATGTCAGGAGGCCATTGTGTCTGATGAGCAGAGTGCCAAGGACTCTGGGGGAAATCTGGGGAAGCAGAGTACCCTCCTACTCCTATTTTGTGTATCTGTCTTTGAAAAGGAGCCTCATACAAACCTAATAGCTCCATGGAAATCACCTTCACTCAACATCTGGGGCTCTTATTGCATATTGGGTTTGTATATTCGGGTGTATTACTTAGGGAAATTGGAGGGGTTGGGGGACATTCTTAAGAAGGGTTTGATTCAATTTAATACAATTAAAAAAATTTAAGCGCAAAGCACCACACTCAGTCTCCAGAAGTAAAGATAAATATAACTCGAACCCTGTTTTAAAGGAACATGAATCCAATGTGGTGGGTGGTGGTCATGGAGAGAGCAAACACTTAAATGACTGTGTTTCAAGGATGGGTAGGATAAAGTGCAAAGGAGAGGTCCAAGCAAAGTGACATGATAAATTTGCAAAGGGATCCATTCCTTTGGGGGTGGTAGTAGGTATCAGCAGGTTTCATGTAGCAGGTGGCACTTGGGTAGGACTTTGAAGGAAAAGAAGGATTCCCACAGATAGAAATGGTGGGGAGTCCATCCTAGGCATGGCGGATGACATGATCAAAGACATGGAGATGGAAAATGGCAGGATGGTAGCAGGTGATGGTGCATTCAGTTGGAACACTGAATGCATGAAAGTTGAGTAGCATGAGATTTTAAATTAAATCTAATTCATGAACGAGTCAAGATATCACTCTCATGATGTCCTCTTCGAGAACAAAGAACCAACAACAGCACCAACAACTAGTGTGAAATTAAAGTAGGTGGGAGACAGATTGTGGGAGGTCTTGAATTCCAGAATTAGGAATTACATTTTCATTTATTAGATAATGGGGAAACCAGTGAAAAACCAGGTTTCAAGATCACCTTCTGCCTTATTTCTTGGGGGCCACTCCCATGCAGAACTCTTAAAAATAAACTTTTGTATGATGTTATGGAAAAACCAACAACAATGGCTTTAAAATCAGAAGACCTGGTTCAAATTTCAGTTCCATCATGTAGTACCTCTATGGACCCTAGCACAAATCATTTAGCCTTTCTGGGACTTAATTTTTTGTATTTGTAAAAGAAAGGATTAGACTAGATCAGAAGTTCTTAATCTATTTTGGATCACTGACCCCTTTGTCAGTCTGGTGAAGACTATGAACCCTTTTTCAGAATAATGTTTTGTTACCTGCGATCACAAACAAAGGAAATTATAGAATTCAATTAGAGGTTAGTAAAAATAAAGTTGTAAAATTTCCCCCCTTATCCAAGTTCATGAACCCCCTGAAATCTAATCCACATGCCTCTGTAGGGTCCGTGGACCCTGGGTTTAAGAATTCCTAGACTAGAAGATCTCTAAGGTCCCTTCCAGGTAGCTCTAAAGCTATGATCCCATGATCCCACATTTCTCTATTGAATACTCACAAATAAAAGAGGAAAACAACACTTGTAGAAAACCCATGCAAAGAGAGAGAGTATTTTATCTCAACTAGGTTGATACCATAGGGACTTGGCTGATGCCATTGAAAACAATGAGGGTAGCAATGGTGAGAGATCACCAGCTGATGTAATATCAGAAAAAAAACCCCTACAACAACAGGAGAAAGGACAGATCAGTCACATGTGGTTGGGTATTGGAAGATTCATGCATCCACAGATCAAGTGGACTCGGCCTACTGAGACTCTCTGTTTTGCTCAGAACCAAATTATGGCAGCTTAAACCCCAGACCTTGCCTCTTACTAACTTCCTTTCAGAACTTTTCTTTTGAATTTGGGGTGATTCTTTTGGTTTTGAAGCTGCATCCATTTTGTATGCTCCTCCTGACTGTAGCCCTTTCTTCCCTAGGCCTTGGTCTGCCCAGTCCTTAATCATCTTAACTTGTTTTGAAGTGTAATTCTGGCCTTTCTCTATGCAGGAACTTCTGGGATATTTTCCCCTTATTACCTGCTCCCTGGGCTGGGGCAGGTTCAGTCATGACTGGGAATTCTACTTACTTGAAGCTCTCAGGCAGATGGGAGGGAAAAGCACATAGCCCAAATGGATTAAGGTTAGGGTTAGAGTCAGAGAGTTAATTTGCCTGTTTGCAAGGTAGTGCTTCCTTTTCAGTTCTACAGAGGGTGGCACCCCCACTGACTTTGTGCCTCTGGTCACTGCCTAGGTTCAGGAGTATGAGAATTTTGAACCCACCTCTCCTGGATTAGACTTTCTCTCTTTTAAAAAAAATTAAAATATATTTTATTTTTTCTTAATTCCATGTGAAAACAATGTTTAACATTTGTTATAAATTTTTTTTGAGTTCCAAATTATCTTCTTCTCTCCCCTCCCTCTCATTGGGAAGGCAAGCAACTTAATATAGATTATATATGTGCAGTGATGTGAAACATATTTCTGTATTAGTCATGTAAAAAAACACAGACAAAAATAAAGAAAAAATGTATGCTTTAATCTGCATTCAGACTCCATCAGTTATTTCTCTGGAGGTAGCCCGCAGTTTTCATCATAAGTCCTTTGGAATTGTCTTGGATCTTTGTATTTCTGATAATAGCTAAGTGATTCACAGGTGATCATCATATGATATGGCTTTTACTGTGTACAATGTTCTCCTGGTTCGGCTCGCTTCACTCAGCATCAGTTCATGTAAGTCTTTCTGAAACCATTCTGCTCCTCATTTCTTATAGCACAATGGTACTCTATCACAATCATATACCACAACCTGTTCAGCCATTCCCCAATTGATGGGCATCCTCTCAATTTCCAATTCTTTGCCACCAAAAAGAGCTGCCATAAATGTTTTTATATATACAGGTCCTTTTCCTTTCTTAAAAAAATCTTTTTGGGATACAGACCCAGTAGTAGTATTGCTAGGTCAAAGGGTATGCACAGTTTTATAGCCCTTTGAGCATAGTTAAAAATCGCTCTTCAGAATGGTTGGGTCAGTTCACAACTCCATCAACAATGTATGTGTCCCAATTTTTCAACACACCCTCCAACATTGGTCATTTTCCTTTTCTGTCATGTTAGTTAGACCTTCTCTTAATTCAATTGTTGTACCAGAGAGTTAGAGCATGTTTTCTAGACAATTAAGGGGACCAGTAACAGAATATGTTCTGAAGATGCTTAACATAGTCAAGCTTACACAGGCGATGAGAGTAGTGAGATACTCTGGAGGTAGCATTTATTATGATATTTGACCATTTCAATGCTTGAGAGTTTATGAATCTATTCCCAGAGAAACATTTACATGTAGAATCATACTCTAGAACAGGAAGGGACGTCACAGGCCATCCAGTCCAGCCCTCTCACACACTTTTCAGGTAAAGAAATTTAGACAGATTAAGTGATTGCTCAGTCACTCACGCAGGTAATATCAGCTTCTTTGACACGAGACTGGGGCTTTTTCCATTCTGTCCTTTTCCAGGACTCAGAGAATTAAGAACCTTGCCTTCCATGCTCTTTCTAAGGCACAGTATCTTAACCTGAAATCTATGGACCTGTTGGGTTTTTTTTAAAGAATATTTTGATAGTTGTATTTAAATATAATTGGTTTTCTTTGTAATCCAATGTATTTTATTTCACAAATAAAAAAAAAAACATTATTCTGAGAAGGGCTCTATAAACTTCACCAGACTGCCAAAGGATTCCATGACACAAAGAAAGGTTAAGAACCATTATGTTTTAAGGGGTTCTTTAATGATATTCATTTTCAACTCAGGAAAATGATTGCCGTTCCCTTTTTCCTTTACCCACTCCAGTTTATGCTTTGGATTAGCCCCAATCCCAGGCTTGCTATCAATAGACAAAATGGGAATACTTCAAACCTTCAGGGCTCTGTGATTTCATTGCCCCTGGAAGGGCTGCACTTGAGGACCTAGAGGGCCACATGAGGCCTCAAGGCCGCAGGTTCCCCACCCCTGCCCTTCACCAATGCAGATCATAACCTTTTCACTTGTCAGGGGCTGATTTTGTGAATTGCTATGATCAAAATATTTTATCTCTAGATTACCACTCTTCTGGTGATAAGCCCTGCCACATTTAGCTCAGTTTGTGCTTGAATATCAGATGCATATAGTCTATAGCTGGGCCCATGCGACAAGAGTTTGTAGGTTAGTAGAATCTGCCAGAACTTGAGTGGGCTTTTTTGGCACTGGGTGACCTTCACCCCAAAATAAGGCACCTGATGTAGGACTCTATAGTGAGCAAAGATGGGTGACATGTTAGGTAGATGTGCACATTAAAACTCACTTGCAGAAACAGGCCCTATCCCAAACAGATATATCTGTCTGCCTAGGGGGCCATTCAAAGCCATTGGGATTCTCAGTTTGACTTCAGAATAAACAAACTTCTTCCCCAGTGGGAACTTGGTCTGTCCTCTTTTTCTGCTTTTCTAACACCCCAAAGCCGATTTCTCAAAGCCTAACTAGTCTCACAAGTACTTCCTAATGAGATTATTGTTTTCTTTATTATGTTGAAAATAAAGTGCCTGGAAACTTCATGCCTTCATTGCTCCCAAGCCTCTTTCTAAGTATATGGACAGTTCAGTGGTTTCTGAAAGCCTCTTCATTGGTTGTTTACATTTGAGAGGCTCTCCCAGTCTGGACCCATGAAAGCAGCTCTTTTGATAGGAGGCCAGATCCTTTTGTGGGATAACTAATGATATTGTAGCATCAGTCATCATAGGTCAGAGGCTGTCAGAGCTGGAAGGGATCTTAGATCAGAAGGTTAGAGATAAGAGAGGCTTTTAAATCCACTTTATGGAATCATGAGGCAGGATTCAGGAACTGTAGTGAGTACCCAGGTCAAGACCTGGTTGTTAGGCAGGGCCAAACAGACAGAGGGTATATCCTGTCTCTGGCTTTGCTTCTTTCTTATTGAGGTTGCCTTGGACAATTACCAGATCTCCAAGGGAACAAGGAGCCACATCTGGACCATGGAACCAATCCAGCTATCTTTTTAAAAAGGGGACAGGCAGGGCAGCCAGAAGGCTCACCAGTTAGCATCCTACCATCACTTCTCTTGGGTGCATTTCTATGCCCATTACCCAGACCATTGAGGGTCAGAGAACAAAGTGGGAGGGGGAGGAGTGAAGAGTTTTTCTCCAGATATGAAGCTCCTAGTACTCATGGACTTGCCCTTTTCACGTCTGTATTATTCCTTTCCTATCCTGCGCACTGTAGCATAATACACACAGTCAGCTATTTTAAGACACCCAAACTATTTTTGTTGCAGTGTGAGGGAATCTCAGGGTACAGGCTATATACAGATCTGAGCACTGAGACTGGGAGTTGTAGGACTTGGATTCTAGTCCCAGCTCTGTCGCTTACTGTCTGTGTGACCTTGGACAAGTTGCTTCCTCTCTCTGGGACTCAGTTGCCTTTTCTGTAAAGTGAAGGGATTGGACCAGATGGTCTTAGTTGTACCTTCTAGTAATAGAGCTATGAGGAGGTAGGACTGAAGGATTGGTCTCTAAGGTAATAGCCTTCTCAAGTTACCATTTTGTGACCTAAGATTTAAGGAAGTTGCAGGTAGACAGATTTATATGGTCCAGTTGAGTTAGCAGAATCTTCAATCATTTTGTGAATTGCTCCTGTATTATTTTATGAGTTCCTCCTGGGCCTTCCCTATTCACACCTTTCAGCTTAGTGGTAGCATAGCATAGTAGATTGGTCCCTGGACTTGGAGTTAGGAAGAGCTGGGTAGATTGGTCCCTGGCCTTGGAGTTAGGAGGACCTGGGTAGATTGGTCCCTGGCCTTGGAGTTGGGAAGAGCTGGGTAGATTGGTCCCTGGACTTGGAGTTGGGAGGACCTGGGTAGATTGGTCCCTGGCCTTGGAGTTGGGAGGACCTGGGTTCAAATTTTGCCTCTGACACTTACAAGCTGTGTGACCTTGGCCAAGTAAGCCTTGATTTCCTTATCTGTAAAATAAAAGGGTGGGATTGGCTGGCTTCTAAGGCCCCTTCCAGCTCTAAATCTATGATTCTATGAAGTTGGTTGTTTCCTTTCAGGTCTTGGAACCACTCTCCTCCCTGCCTTATTTGCTCTGCTTTCACCCCCTAGAATCCAAGGCTGAGACAGCTTTCTCAGTTCCTTTGGTCCTGTTTCCTTACTAGGACCCAGGTTCCACCCCTTGTCTTCAAGTCAAAACTGCTTTTCTCAGTCGCCTGAGCCCCAACTCAGCAGATCCCTTAGACTCTGCTAACAGAAATTTCCTGGACTTTAATTAGCTTATCCTGAGGTTGTCACCTGCTCTCGGCCAGAGTCCTAAGCTAGGGTGCAGCCAATAGGGCAGATAGGCTGGGAACAAGTGCTTCAATGGAGCCTCTAGGAGGCATGGGGTGGGTTGGGGGTGGGGGGTGGGGGGGAATAGTGGATTGGCTCCTGGGTGGTGGTCAGCATATTCATGAATCAGTAAATCAAGGGGAGCCTTGGAAATGAAGACTGATGTTCTGGGCTCCCTGGATTTCTCCTATATAAAAGGAAGATTTTTGCAATGACTTTCAAACTTCCAGGGGGTCCCAGTAGATAGAATTTTAGTCAGGAAGACCCTATTTCAAATCCTATCTTAGACACTTACCAGCTGTGTGACCTTGGGCAAGTCATTTAACCTCTCTCCCAGTGTGTCCTCATCTGTTAAATGGAGTTTACAATAGCACCTACTTCAGAGGTTGTTGCGAGGATCAGATAAGATAAAAATGTAAAGTGCTTTACAGAGCTTTAAGTGCTGTATAAATGTTAGCTATTACTATGACTCATCTTCATGAATTCAAATTTGACCTCAGACACTTGCTAGCTGTGTGACCCTGGGTAAGTCACTTCACTGTGACTGCCTCAGTTTCCTCATCTGTAAAATGAACTGGAGAAGGAAATGGCAAACCACTCCAGCGTCTTTGCCAAAAAAACCCCCAAAAACCCAAATGAGGTTATGAAGAATCAGATTTGACCGAAACGACTGAACCACAACAGCTTTACTATTACTGTTATTATTAGGCCATATATGCCCCTAGGGATGATATTGTTTTCCACCCACAGTTCTCTAGAAATTCCCGGTTTCCTGACAACTTCATCCTTAACAGTCTTTATTTCAAATAAACAATACCATGTGTAAAATCCTCATTTAACCTTCTTGTCCTGACTTCAATTACTTTCTTCCTTGCAAAATTAACATTCTCAAAACCCCCACAATTACATTTAATAGTGTACCACAGTCCATCCCTATCAACCTAGTGATTCAGGGCTGGGATGTTTGCTTTTTGAGAGCAGAAACTGCATTGGTACTTGTTTGAGGCCAAAGGATTCCATGCTCGGTTATCAGGGATAGAGACCAGGTAGACTATGATAGGATGGGGCATGGGGGAGGGAGAGGAATAATTGGGCCATTCAACAATCAGAATGCTTCTCTGTAAATGAGCCATGACATGGAGTGACATATGGGCACAGTGCATCTGGAGTCAGAAGACCTGGATTTGAATCCTGATTCTGCTAACATGGTGCTGTGTGATCTTGAGCTGTATGCTCTTCCTTCCTTTCACTTGGATTTGCTCGTTTCTAAAAAGATGGGGTTGCATTCAGAGATGTCAATCACATAGTCTATTGGCTACATGTGGCCCACAGCAGTCCTGAGTGCAGCCTGACCTAGATTAAAATGTAATGAGGAAATATCTAACAAAATAAATTAAAATATAATAAAACTTAGAAAATGTTAAAATGTGGTTTTCTGAATCAATATATAGCCCACATGGATCCTGATGTATGGTTTAATGGCCCCTGTTTCTAATTGAGTTTGACACTTCAAGGCTAGAAAATCTCCAAGGTTCTCATTTTAAAATCTTGTGATTCAAGGCCTGTCCTGACGAGCAGTTCTTTTGTGAAGCTGTCTGAGGCCAGATTTAGAACTCAAGTCCTATTCAAGTCCTCCTGACTCTAGCACTGGTGCTGTATACCTCACGCCACCTAGCTGTCCCCAATTCTGTGCCTTGCTTAGTGCAATATAAAATCATATTTGCTTTATTATGTGCCAAATCACATCATTGACTCACATTGAGTATTAGTTCACTAAGGACTTCGGATCTTTTTCATACAAATTCCAACCTTGCTATATCTTCCATCTTATACTGATGAAATTGATTTTTAACTTGAATGTAAGATTTTATATTTCTTTTTCCTTCCTTCCTTCCTTCCTTCCTTCCTTCCTTCCTTCCTTCCTTCCTTCCTTCCTTCCTTCCTCCTTTCCTCCTCCTCCTCCTCCTCCTCCTTCTTCTTCTTCTTCTTCTTCTTCTTCTTCTTCTTCTTCTTCTTCTTCTTCTTCTTCTTCTTCTTCTTCTTCTTCTTCTTCTTCTTCTTCTTCTCCTTCTCCTTCTCCTTCTCCTTCTCCTTCTCCTTCTCCTTCTCCTTCTCCTTCTCCTTCTCCTTCTCCTTCTCCTTCTCCTCCTTCTCCTTCTCCTTCTCCTTCTCCTTCTCCTTCTCCTTCTCCTTCTCCTTCTCCTTCTCCTTCTTCTTCTCCTTCTCCTTCTTCTTCTTCTTCTTCTTCTTCTTCTTCTTCTTCTTCTTCTTCTTCTTCTTCTTCTTCTTCTTCTTCATCTCCTACTCCTCCTCCTCCTCCTCCTCCTCCTTTTCCTTCTCCTTCTCCTTCTCCTTCTCCTTCTCCTTCTCCTACTTCTTCTTCTTCTTCTTCTTCTTCTTCTTCTTCTTCTTCTTCTTCTTCTTCTTCTTCTTCTTCTTCTTCTTCTTCTTCTTCTTCTTCTTCTTCTTCGCAAAGCAATCGGTATTAAGTCACTTGCCCAGCATCGCACAGCTACTAGCTGTGTGTCAACTGTCTGAAGTCAGATTTGAATGGAGATCCTCCTGACTCCAAGGCTCGTGCTCTATCCATTACATCATCTAACTGCCTCTTATTTCTATTAAATTTCATCCAATTTAGCCCAGAGTTCTAGTCAGCCTAGGTAGCACAGTGGATAGAGCATTGGGCCTGGAGTCAGGAAGACCTTAGTTGACTAAGTGCCTTACTAGATGTGTGATCTTGGACAAGTCACTTAACCTCTGTCTGCCTCAGTCTCCTCAACTATTAAGTGGGGATAATAATAGCACCTATCTCCCAGGTTGTTGTGAGGACCAAGTGAAATAATAATTGTAAAGCATGGTGCCTGGCATGTAGTAGGAGTTTAATTAATGCTTGTTTCCTTCCTTCTTAAGATCCCTTGGATCTTGACTCTGCCATTCCATCTTTTAGCTATATAGCCCTTTTAGTTCCATGTCATCTTCAAATCTGATAAGCTTGCAAATCTTATAAGGCACCAAATATGCCTTTCTTCTAACCTAGTGATAAAAATGTCGAACAGCAGCGTCAAGCACAGTGGGCCTTCCACCAGAGAGCTGATATGGAATAATGCATTCATGCCTCCTGTTTAGGTCTGGCCATTTAAGCAGTTTTGAGTCTATCTTAGTGAACTATATTGTCTGGCGGACATCTCTCCATCTTTTTCCGTCAAGTGCTTTGCTAACATTGGGGTAAACTCTAGTGATAACACTCCAGTGACCTTGTCCATTGAACATGCCTCTTCTTGGTACAGCCCTGCTATTTCTTTGTGATTGCCGATTCCTTTTCTAGATAATCAGCCTTCTTTATTAATATATTCTAGAATTTGGCTAGGGATCCAAGTCAAACTCATTGACTTATAGTTTGAATTCTCCATTTTCTTCTCCTTGAAAGAAATGAGAACAACATTTGTCCTTTACTCTTGTAGTAACTCGTTCTCAGAGATCTTTCGGAGATTCCTAATAGTGGTTCAAAAATCACTACTGCTAATTCTTTTAGTACTCCTAGGATGTAGTTCATCAGGGTCAGGTGAGGTGAACTTCTTAAGGGCTATTAGAGGCTTTCTTATGATCTCTGTAATTACTGTATCTACTCTCAATCACCCATTTTTATATCATCCTTTCCAGTCTAAAGATTATTCTTTTTGGCAGAGAGAAAAATAAGCAAGAGTGCAAAAACTCTATTTCCCTTCCAAGGTTCATTATCACCATCCCATCTACCTGGAGCAGCACCTGCATCCCTTATCTGATTCATCTCCTTTTCCCCCAAATTGCCAAATAAACATCTGTAGGAATCTTTGCTTTCATCATCAACACCATTCTTTGCACATTTGACATTATGCTTGAAGGACTTGGTTTTGTATTTTTCCTCCTTGACCAATCCTTGCTTCCAGTTTTTGGGACATATCTTTTTAACATTTAAATTTTGATGAGTTCTCTCTCCAACCCCATTATTCTATTTGGGCAACTGCGCCCTATTCTTCTCATCAGAATTGTTTCTCTTTGCATCATTCTTGAAGCTTCTTATCCTTCCCAGGTTGACTTCTCTTGTGGTATCTTGGGCCATGGACTCTTACCTATCCTTTTTCTTGACCCTTTCAAATGTGTTCTCCTAAAATCTAGGGCTAATGTTTAGGTTATGTCTGACTTTCATCTCCTGCTAGAAGTTCCCATCATTTCTACTGAGGCAATCAGTTCCTTCGTGTTCTTGAAAATTAGATCCAGAATAGCATTTTCCTTTTCAGGTTCCTCTACTTTAGAAGGACGCAATTGTCATTAAGAAAAGTCACGAAACTACTATATGCCCTGCTCTTGGTAGAGAGTTGGGACTCTAGTAGAGGAAAGGAAAATATGGTTGCAATTTATATATGTGTACATGATTGTAAATGATAGAAGATTATTATCTACTTAGGATGCTAAAAGAAATTGATCTGCCTTGTGCAATAAATGGGTGGTTTATACACTCACTAAGTCTGCCTGGCTTTAAGCTAGACATACCTCCCAAACTCTAATAGGACTTGAATCTGGTTCCTCAAGCCTCTAGGCCTCTGGCTATGTTCTAATTATGACGCTCGACGGCCTGCTGGGGCTGGTCCTTCTGTATCGTCCCTCCACAGACAGAAGGACATTTTGTTTCCCTAGCCCCCTTTGCCCTGTTTTGGTTTTGCTCCCTCCAGAAGCAAGGCCATTAAAGGCTATTTAAAAAATGGTGCCATATCCTCAGCCAATCAGGAGTGGCCCTCCCTACCTAGCTGGGCCATGGTGCTATAGCCACTTATTTTTCTAAAAGAAGTCATCACTTCGTGGTCAGCTTACTGATGATAAGTCTCTTTTCTATAGAAGTTTTTGCCCTCTAATAGCAGAAATAGCCTTTCACCTCTCCAGCTCCATAGAATCAGCCAGAGTTTTTGCCCTTGAATTGAATTCTGACATTCCTTCTCACTCTAAGATTTTGTGATACTGCTTACTCCACTAGCATAGCTTTCGAGCATCCGAAGTCAACTCCATTCCACAATGAGGGATAGAAGGAAGCCTGTTGTGAAGAGTGTACAACATACCTGGGTTAATAATGAACAGATACCACCCATTTCATGTTCTCCCATCCCCATTTTCTCCAGGATGCCATGTTTCATCACAGAATTTCTTTAGGGTCTGTCCTTGATAAATTAGAATAGAAAATTAAAGAATTGAAAAATTTTGTCTAGATATTAAAGGCTTGGCTTCCTGAGAACTTAAATTCTTCAGATAGTCCAGGCTAAATAAATATGAGTGACAAGATGTAGACAGGTATGTACACAAAGCATTCACTTTTCATGCTACATTAGATTCAGAGCTGGAAAAGATCTTGGTGTCCAATCTCACTTAAGGGATGAGGCAAACAAGGCCCACTGAGGTTAAGTGACTCGCCCAAGGTCACACAGGTGGTAAGTGTCAGAGTCAGGACTTGAACCCAGGAACTTTGACTCCAAATCCAAGGTTCTTTCTGCTTCACCAAAAAGCCAAACCAAAACAAATCTATAGATTTAGGCCCCTATAGGGCCTAAAAATCTTATTAATATCGGAACCTGTAGGGTTTTTAGAGGGAAAGATTGTATCTCTCCCACTCAGTGTTTATTAATGGGCAACCTGATGTCTGATGGGACTGGCCACCAGAAGTTCTCCTGGGCAGTGTAGGTTCTATAAGACTATATTTTTCCCTCAATGACTTAGTTAATCAGTGTGGGAGCTATTTGCCTGCCAGGATATTGGTTCATGGCCCTGGGGGAGAATTTATTCAACATTATGAAGACAAAAGTGGCTCAGAGAATCCCTGTTGGGTCTGAGGGTAGTGCTAATTATCTCCATATTTATGATAAAGGGGACAGATGGTGGGAATCTGCAGAAAGGAAGTTCTCAAAGCCATAGACTCCAAACTCTTAGATATGGAAGAGAGAGGGCTAGTTACTCACCTTCAGGAGGAGGATGGTAGCCTAAGTGACTTGACCAAGGCAATATGACTAGTAGGTGCAGAGAGAACCCTCCCTGCCTCCTTGGGCAGTATTCCTTCCATAATATCATTCTTGCAGTAAAAAAAAAAAAAAAGAAAAGAAAAGAAAAGAGAGCAACTTGGATTCAGAAGGCAGATCTCATCCTTGTCATTTACTACCTATGTGACCTTGGACAAGTCACTTAGCCAGCAGGGTTAAGAGGTCCAGAGAGGGCCTCATTTTCCCCATATATAAAAGCAGGGGTCTGAACCAAAAGCCCATACAGTTCTATATCCATGATGCTGTGATCTTTAAGCCAATGCTAAACATTGAGGAAATCACCCAAGCGATGCCTTGTGGGGAGGTGTCTTCTTTGTGGTCAGCTGCTGTCTTGGATTGTGCTCCAGGACTCCCCCATCCTTTAATTATACTCTCCCTTTTCTCAACTATCTTTCAAGCTGAGTAGAACATGGTGAGGTCAGGGTATGAGAAGGGCTGAAGGAGGAGCAAGGAACTAAGGTACATTGCTGTCAGTTCTTGACCTGGAATACAGCTAGCTCCCAATTAGTGCAAATAATGAACCCTGTGTCGTGGTCCCAGGTAGTGGGATTCTTGCTGTTTGAGGTAAAAATAATATAAAACATGGTGATTGGTCTTAGCCTAATGGAAATATTCGGTGTGCCTTAGAACTGGCCTAGACCTTAGTGGAAGTTTACCACCTTTATTTTACAGCTGAAGGAGCAGGCCCAGAGTAGGGAATTATCTCACCCAAGGTCACACGTGGCAGAGCCTGATGGCCAGTTCAGGGCTCTGCCCTCCATACCAGGCTACCTTATTTCATAGAAAGTGTGAAGGTGAGGCCTTGACAGTGAAAGGCACTAGTGCCATTCCTAGAGATGATTGTCCTGGAGAATCAAAACCAGGAGGGGAAGTAAGGTCCTAGTCTCCCCCAGGATTTGCAACCTGATCAGGGACAGAAGGGCGAAGACAATCTGTAAGGCATTTGTCCCTTCCTTCCTCCCAGAAGATGTCTCTCAGCAAGAGCCTGCACCTCTATGGATGTTCCCAGCAGCCTTTAGCTCCATAACTTGCAAGGAAATATGATCCCATGCTTCTAGTGGAAACCACAGATACCAGCCAAGGTGGGGTTGCCCCAGGCGCCCAAAGGGATGTGGACAGGGGCTTTCTGTCAAGCTTCAGTTCGCATCCTCAGGTTCTATTATAATACCATTATGTGCTGTGGGCATTAATCATGCCGTTAGGCAAGTATCATGGCACTTTTATGGCAGCTTTGAAGCTAATCTGTCACTAATTCCTCTTGGATTATCATGATTTCTTATGGTTGTGATTCATTAACTTGGAGGCCTAATAGTAATTCTATTAAACATCTTCTATTGGTGTGTGCCTTGACATGTCAGGGGTTTGGAAAATCCAGCTCCCGTGTTCCATTGTACTGCCTAAAATGGCATGATGGGACACCATGTGTGGTCGCCAAAGAAGCAACCCCACTGAAGTGGCCAGGTCCTGAAGCCATCCAGTGAGCAGCCCAGTCATGAAGAATGGTATTGTCTTTCTCCTGACCAAGTCTGAAGTAATCCTTCCTGCTTCTCTCCCTACCTCCCATGTGCTCTTTCTGGACTTGATGGCTCCTGAGTGGGCTTTGGGTCTTCCTCTGAGAGAGGCCCCAGCCACCTTCCAAGACACTTGCTGTTCCCTAGGAAGCACAGAATCACATGGAAGAGAGTGGAAAGAAGCTGGAATAGTGGTTAGAGGGAGTTGTGCATGTTACGGGTAAGCAAGCCTAGAGAGACAGAAAGAGAAAGGTGTGTCTCAGGATTTCCCTGGTTAGAACCATCCAAGAGAGCCAGGCAGGAGAGGATCTGCTGAGTTCAGGAGGGGTGGGCAGAAGCCTCCCTAAGGAAATCTGGTCTCCAAGCTCTCTTCCTCTCTTGCCCAAGGCAAACAGAGCCAATGGAGTGCGCAAGAGGCAAAGCAGAGAAGGACTGCAGCCCTTTACTAGCGGGCTGGCCAGCATTAATAACATTCCTTAGTGAGGTTTTTTCAGAAAGAAATGCTTCTTTTAGGCCGGCTGCTCTCTGCAAAAGGTCAGTTTCGGGGCAGCAGTTTGAATGATGGGCTGTGAGCAGGCAAGAGAAAAAGAGTAAAGGAAGGGGTGGGAGGAGGGGAGTGTCCCTCCTGGAGGAGGTCAGTGCGGGATGGAAGAACAGCGGTCTGTCCCCGTGCCAGAGGAGGGGTAGAAGAAGGCATATGTGCGGGGGATTGAAGCCCTTGTCGTCCCCCTTATTCGGCACCATCAATCAAGCTCGGCACTGATATCTCAACAATTTGTAATCCCCTCCACCCCCCTCTGACCTGCTCAAGTGCGGACCAGAGCTGACCCCTCTCACCCCCATTCAGGCCTTTGCCGCTGTCGCAGGAGTTGATGGATGACTTCTCTTCCCCCCCTCCTTGTCCAGCCAGGCCCTCCCCAACCTCAGCCAGGGAAACATGGGCAGGTAGAGGTGAGGTCAGCTCTAGGGCAGTCACAAGGACACTGGCGGAAAACCCAAGGCACTGCTATTGCTACCAGCAGGTGAGGCCGCCACTTAGAGATGGATATCATAGAGGAACCCTAGTGAAAAGGGGTCAGGTGAACTATAGCAGCAAGAAGGAAAAAATACCCAGAAGCCTCTGGTGTCTGGGCTTCTCAGCCTTCTAAAGATGAAGAAGGAGGTGAGGCCTTTTCTCTTATGTACACAGTGAAAAGTATCTGAAAAAGAAATTCTATCTGGGCTTTCTCACACCTGAGTACTTTAAAGACTGTGGATTTTTAAAAAATCAAATACATTTATACATAAATGTAAATATACATTATAAATTAATAATAACAAAATGATACTAAGCAATAATAAGTGAGAGTAATAAATTACTAAACTAACTATACATATATTGCATGTATGTATACATACATATATACATATACAGGGTGTTCCTAAAGTCTGGATACATAGGCAAAATGCATATTTTCAAGAAATGAAATGAATGAAATTTTCAACAACATTTTATTTAATTGGAATATTAACTAATAACATCTTCAATATGATTTCCATCATTTGTGATGCAAAGGTTGATGCGCTTCGCAAGATTCATGTGAACGTGATGCAATAACTCCACATTTCCTGTGTTTCCGGACTTTAGGAACACCCTGCATACACACATATATTCTAAAGTTGGCTTTTGAGGCATCATAGTGTAATGCAAAGAACACTGGACATGGCACCTAGAGACCTGGGTTCTAGTCCTGGCTCTGCCATTAACTGCGCAATCTTGGGCAAGTCACTTCATTTCTATGGGTCTCAGTTTTCTCATCTGTAAAATGAGAGGATTGAACTAAATAGCCATTAAACTCCAGTCATCTGTGGCTCTAAGATCCTGTGACTGGAGATTCGTATCATTAGGTTAGCAAGCTGCAGGTGTATTTAGACCATTCCTGTTGTTGAAAGATTATCTCACGGTTTCATTGTTGTTTAGTTGTTTTCAGTTGTGTCTGACTCCTTGTGACCCCATCTGGGTTTTTCTTGGCAAAGATACTGGAGTGGCTTGTTATTTCCTTCTCCAGCTCATTTTATGCGAGGAGACTAAGGCAAAGAAGGTAAAGGGGCTTGCCCAGAATGACACAGCTAGAAAGTGTCTGAGGTGAGATTTAAACTTAGGTCTTCCTGACTGCAGGCCTGGCACTCTAGCTGCCCCTATTTCATGGTACTATACTATATAATACTAAATAAATAATTAAAAAGTATAGGCACATATCTATGCGTACATGCACATACATGTATAACATGATAGCCACACATCCACATACATGTATATACATATATACCAATGTAATCCATATGAGTACAGGGCTATACACAAAATGCATACGTGTATATACATAATATACATATTTAGTGCATATATTTATATATACATTTACACATTCTTGTGTATATATATGTATATATTTGTAAACACACTATCTTCATACTATATATTCATATATGCATATGTGCAATTCTTTATCAACATGTATGTATAGAGTATACATATATGCACATGTACACATCTATACATACATATGTATATACATATGCATGTATATAGCTATGCAGCTTCCAGTTGCTTTTCAGCTACTGTTGTCTGAAAGGGGGGGAAAATCCAAAAATCATATTTGAACAAATAGAATAAATCTGTCCAAATACATCTGTAGCAAGCTAATCCAGTGTTAGAAATATCCACTCATAGAATTTTAAACCTGGAGAAGACCTTAATGATTATTTCAATCAATCCTTTCCTTTTACATTTCAATCAACTAGCATTTATTAAGAGCCTACTATGTGCCAGGCACCAAGCACAGGGGCAAAGAAAGGCCAAAAACCTAGTCTCTGTTCTCCAGGAGCTCTGGTCCAGAGGAACTCTGGGTGTAATTACAGTCACACAGTTAATGTCAAAGCTGGGTTCAGAACCCAGGTCTCTGTGTACCATGACCCTTTGCATTACACTAGGCTGCCTCAAGAGCCAAAAAACCCCAACCCAAACCCATTCCCTCAAAACTAACTCCCCTATTAGAGGGAGGGGGTGGCATCTCTGTTTTGTTCTAGCTTCCAGTTTTTCATATTCTCTCTTTATTTCTTGTTCACAGCAATTCTAAAATCCTTCCTTGGTGCTTCCTCCTGTCATGACAGTGACCCTAGATTTTCAAAGGCTCTGCTAATTCCATTTAATTCCAAAAGCATTTATTGAGTGTTGACCCTGTAGCGGGCACTGTGCTAGGCACTAAGGATATAAAAACAAAGAAATAAGCCTACTTTCAAGGATTCTATTGGGGGGAAATAGCAGGTTCACAGAAAAGTAAATACAAACATGCATGACACACATAATATACATATGTGTATGTTATGTATGGGGAGGTTATTAGTAACTGAGGGGAATCAGTCTCCTATAGGAGGTGGCACTTGTATTGAGCCTTGAAGGAAGCAGGAATTCCAAGAGGTATAGACAAGAAGGCAGTGAATACCAGGAAAGGGGAATGGCATGTGCAAAGAAGTGGAGATAGGACCGAAAAGACTGTTCAAGGAACAGCAATTAGGCCAATTTGGTTTTACTGTAGAGGGTATGAAGGTGAGTAATATGTAATAAGCCTATCAAGGTAGGCAAGGGGAGGATTTTGATGCTCCAAAGAGGAGCCATTAAGATTTTTTGAGGAGGGGAATATCCTAGTCCAAGGGTGGGGAAACCTGTGGCCTTGAGGCCACATGCGGCCTTCTAGGTCCTTGGGTGCAGCCTTTTGACTACATCTGAGTTTTACAGAACAAATCCTTTTATTAGGGGGATTTATTCTGTGAAGTTTGGATTCATTCAAAGGGCCACACTTGAGGACTTAGAAGGTCATATGTGGCCTTGAGGCTGCAGGTTCCCTCCCTCCTCCCACACCCCCTCCTAGTCTTGAGGGATCCCGACTTAGCTGCTGTGTGGAAAACTGATAGGAGAAGGGACAGATGATGCAGACGCCCATTGGTTTGGTATTGCGTAACCTAGGTGAGGGGTGCTAAGGCCAGAGTCAGGGTAGTGGGATGTTTTGGATGTTTTTGGTTTTAGGAACATGATGATGATGATGATGATGATGATGATGATGATGGCGGCAGCTAGGATTTATATATCACTTTAATGTGTGCAGCATGCTCTCCATAGGTGAACTCATTTGATCCTTATGGCGTCCTCATGAAGCAGATCCTATATCATTCCCATTTTCCATGTAGAACCTCTCTGGGCTCATTCTTCCAGGGCATACAGCAATGGCAGGCTGGGCATATGCTAGTGATCTTGGTTGCCGGTGGGACCTCTGGTGTCTTTGAAGGCTCTCCTGAACTTACTAGTGTCCTGAGCCCTCCCTCTCATGATGCTTGTTCACCTGAAAAACACCAAGGGCTCAGCGATTACATGCATTCATGGGCACATGGCAGCCAGGTGGGAGAGCATGGCTGGAAAATCTAAGCATGGAAAATCTAAAGACTGGGCTCTTATGGGGCAGTTCTTCTCATTCTCTCTACCCCTTATATACATATGAAGAAGCTCAGGTTGAGAAGCTAAATGCTAGAAGGATCAAGCACGTAAACTGATAAACATACACACAAATATAGTTTTACTTTGAAATAAAATATTTTATCCTATTTTCTTTGTCTTATGGATAAAAAAGTTACTGTTAGTTGATGCAGCTTGATCCTTCTGGTATTCTTAAATTCTCATCTTAGTGTTGTGACTTTTCCAAAGTTACACACACAGTTAGTGTCTAAGGTAGGATTTGAATTTGGGACTTCTTGACTTTAATCCTAGAGCTAGTTCTGACTGATCAGACTCAGAAATTGATTTGATATGATATAAGAGAGAGGGAAGAGTCAAGGATGAATCAGAAACTGGGGTGGGGACTACCAAGCCCCAAAAGTTTTAGAGTATACGTCCTAGGAGAGACCAAGTGTCTGCCTACAGCTGACTAATCAGCCTAACTAATCAGAAAGAGGCTCACCACCAGAGGAATGGCTACCAGGTATGGAGGGGTGGCAATCTATTTTGGTGAATGGAATGTCTATGCTGGCTAACCTAAGTGTTGAAGGAGTACATCTGGTTCAGATAGTTGTTGTGTTTGTCCTTCACTCTCGAAGAGGACCATGACATCAGGGAAATGATGACATGACGACACGACTTGCAGTTGACTTTGATTTGAGTGAGGGAGGGCTGTGCAAGGTCACCAGTCTCACTTTCTCCTCCAGAGCCATCTTCACCAGGAAGACTGGAGATGGTCCAGGATGCATTAGGAGACCCCTCTGGTTCAGATATGAACTTAAAGAAAATCCTCCTGGCTTTCATGTACTTAAACCTTGCATTTGAAAACACCTGGAAAAACTATTCTAGTGTTTGCAAGCAGACTTTAAAGATCTTTGAAGACAGCACTCATTGATAATCAGTATGCTGTAGGTGTCAAAGGTATATGGGAGTGGGGAGGACCAGAAGAGACATCCAGCTGTGACATAGATGAGCTCATGGCTGGCCTTGGGTGCTAGGGAAACCAGCTTTCCAATTCCTAGGCTGGCACTCCTGTCACTTAGCCCTGAGACCACAGGAGGCCTCAGCAAAATAAAGCAGGAAACATGTCTTTGAACCCAGCACCATAGAACCTTAGAGAAAATTGGTCAGAGTGGAGGGTTGGGAGGAAGGCAAGGAGCAGGGAGAGAGAAGCATTGGTTCAGTGATAGGGAGAGAAACACTTCAAACAAACCGAAAAAGTAGGATGAATAAAGCAAAGAGAGCGAGAGAGAAAGGAGACGGGGAAGCAGATGAGAAATTATGTGGGTGGAAAGGAAAATGGAAAGAGAAAGAGAAAGGGGAAAGGGAGCAAGAAAAAGAATCCAGTAATGGTCATGGGACAGGAGTCAGCAGGGAAAGAAAGGGGAAGGAAATTTAATGAGGGCAACTGGAAGGCCAGCTTTAACCAACAGCTGGCAGGGTGCCTGGTTTGATCTCCTTGTGAGTCAGGCTGTTTGATTAATCGGGGCCTGTGGAGGAGGATGGACACCTGCCCCTGCTGGTGAGCCCTTTGATCTGGGGAATTCTCAGGGCCTGTGGGAGGGGTGTTATATAAATGTGTGTACTCCCAGGGCACTCTCATGCTTCCGGTGGGGGTTTCCTGAATGGATGAGAGGGAGAGAGAGAGAGAGAGAGAGAGAGAGACAGAGACAGAGACAGAGAGACAGAGACAGAGACACAGAGGGAGACAGAGAGACAGAGACAGAGAGACACAGAGAGACACAGAGAGAGAGAGAGACCGAGAGACAGACAGAGACAGAGAGACAGACAGAGACACACACACACACACACACACACACACACACACACACACACACACACACACACACAGAGGGAGAGAGAGAGAGAAGGTAACAGGCTTTTGGAAGCAGGGAGGCAGACTCAGAATAAAGCTGCTGTCATGGTGGTTTATCAAGAGAAAGCAGCAGTGGCCAGGAGTTCATTTGCAGGGGAAAGTTCAGCCAAAATCTGGGGGCCTTTCAGTTATGAGGTTTTTTCCCCCCCTTCTTTCCTTTTTTTCCCCGACAAGGAAATAACTGAACTGTTAGGGAGAACAAGGCTGAGAAAACCATTTGCACAAAATTGTATTCTGTTGCCTGTAGCTAGAGGACGGGCTAGTTTAATCAAAGAGAGAACTCTTCCTAGGGGCTTGGGGTGGGGGTGGGGGGAGAAGGGAGGTACATGGCTGCCTGGCTTGGAACTGGCTTGGCTTTATGCATGTTGGAACACAGCAGAGCTGGGAAAGGGAGTGACATATTGCAGGGGGTGGGGGGTGGGGGGAAAGGGGAAAAAAACACGTACCCAAAAAACTAAACCCTAATGCCCTCAAAAAAGAAAACCAAAAATACATATATATCCTCTATTTTATCTCTGGATTAAATCCATTGGTGTTTCTGCCAATCCCAAATAATAGTGTTACTCGATGGGGGAAAAACAACTTTGAAGGAGATAAGTTATTGGTTTCTTTGACTCTTCCTTGAGTTTTTTCTCGAAGCTAGGCAGGCAGGCGTGCCAGGCTGCAGAATTCCTTGATCTTCTGAGAGTCTGTGGTGGACAATGGATCTCTTCTGTGCAAGATGAGTAATTTCATCAACACAAGATTAAGGGAGACCCAGGAGCTGTGAACATGGGCTACTGGAATAGGATATCTTTGCGTGTAAATGGCTCAAGGTTTACCTACTTTGGGTTTCTCTCTAGATTGGTTGATCTTTCTGCTTCTACTGATGCTTCTGGTCACCAATGCGATTCAATCCAATATTTATTAAATTCCTATGAGGTGCCAGGCGCTGTGCTATGCCTTGGAGATACAAAGACACATGGAAACGAACCCAGTCACTGGCGTCAAAGAGCTTCCATTCTACCATGGGGTGGGTGGGGGGGGAGGTTGCACGGTGACAACGTATGTATGCATACAAGACATAATTGATATAGTCAACTCCTGGTGAGCAAACTCCTTCTACTATCATACAGGGTGTTCCTAAAGTCTGGACACATAGGCAAAAATGCATATTGTCAAGAAATGAAAATGATTGAAATTTTCCACAACATTTTATTTAATTGGAATATTAACAAATAACATCTTCAATATGATTTCCATCATTTGTGATGCAAAGGTTGATGCACTTTGCAAGATTCATGTGAACTCGATACAATAACTCCACATTCCCGTCAATTTTAGCACATTCACTCTTTATGCATTCAATCAAGTGTGTTGCATCTGTGATTTTCATTGAGTAAACCGTCTCCTTTAGCATACCCCAGAAAAAGAAGTCAAGGGGGCTAAGGTCTGTTAATATTCCAAATATTTCAGAATATGCATTTTTCCTATGTGTCCAGACTTTAGGGACACCCTGTAGATCAACACCTGCTCTGAAATTTACATTCTTAGCGCTGGAGGAATGGAGAGGTTGTGACTTGCCCAGGTTCACACAGGTAATATAGGTTGGGGGTGAACAGGTACCCATTTCTTTTGACTGCAGGGTGGGTCCTCTGGACACTCAACCAGATTCCTTGAGGGGGGGAGGTTTTTCTCCCCAAAACTTTCTTTATATTGCCAGCCCTTAGCACAGGACCTGGTACATAGTAAGAGCCTAATAAGTACCTGTTGAGTGACTGTCTACCTTTAACAATAAGTACACATACATATATAGTATACAAACACATATACATATATGTTGTGTATACATATGTATACATAAACATAAAATAATACAAAGAAATGATAGTGGGAGAGAACATTGTCACTGAGGGCATCAGAGAAGACCTTAGGTAAGAACTTGTTCCTGAAAGATGTTTTAAAGGAAGCTAAGGATTCTATAAGGTGAGTGTAGCCTAATCTAGACTGGCTTTGGGGCTGGGGCACAGACCAAAATCAACATGAATTCCCCCGTTCTCACCCCAACACTCTACTATAGTAGGAGCTAGAGATGTTTAATTGGCTGTTGTTCAATCCTGTCCGACTCTTCATGACCCCATTGACCATAGCGTGTCAGGCCCTTCCATCCTCCACTATCCCTTGAAGTCTGTCCAAGTTCGTGTTCATCGTTTCCATGACACTATCTATCCATCTCATCCTCTGCCATCCCCTTTTCCTTTTGCCTTCAATCTTTCCCAACATCAGGACCTTTTCCAACAAGTCCCATCTTCATTATGTGGCTTTAGCTTCGGTATTTGCCCTTCTAGCGAACTGCCAATTGGAGACAAAGTCAAATTCCAGTGGGGGATGAAAGAGAATGGGAGTTTTTGATCAATAAAACTGAGTTGTGTATTTCCACCTGTCTAGCTCCTTTCCCATTTGTCCCCTCCACTCTGTTAATCTCTGTCACCATGATCACAGAGGCCCTTGCCTTCACTGACACTCATCTCAACTATCGCCATAGTTTCCTGAGAGGTCTTTCTTGACTCTACTCTCTTCCCCCATCCAGTCCATCCTAGGTACGAAGAGTCATATTTCTTATCTATGCCCTTCCTCTAGTCATAAATCTTCAGGGGAGGCTCATTGCTTAGTAAAGGTGAAGTTCAGTTTCCCTTGTTTGACATTCAAGGCCTTCTGACACCTGGCTTCACCTTTCTTTCCAGAGCTCTAGCTAAATAGGGATATTCTCAACCCACCTGTGTTTTCTTACCTTATTCCCTATGCCTAGAATAGCTTTTCTCTTCATTCTCACCTGTTAAATTGCTATTTATCTTTCAAAAACTAGTTTAAATGCTTTTTCATGAAATGCTACTTGAGCTCCACTTTGGCAATGCCATTTACCCTAGGATTTCATAGTTGTTGGTTTTTTTTTTTGCATTTCTCATACATTTCTCATTGATTTTACGCTTTCAGCATCTGCTAGACCAGGGGTGGGGAATATGTGGCCCTCTATGTCCTCAAGTGTGGCCCTTTGACTGAATCTAAACTTCACAGAACAAATTCCCTTAATAAAAGGATTCGTTCTGTAAAACTTAGACTCAGTTGAAAGGCTGCACCTGAGGACCTAGAAGGTCACGTGTGTCCTCGAGGCTGCAGGTTCCCCACCCTTGCTCTAGACTGTAAGTCTCATGAGGTCAGGGACTGTCAGAGAATAGCAGAATTTAAAATTGGAATATAGTTCAACTCACGCCTCTAAGGAGCCCCCACTATGACATACTTGGCAAGTAGTTATCTATGAAGAACTCCAAAGAAGGGTCACGTGCCACCTCTCCAGGCAGAAGCTCTTTGTGACTCCAAACAGAAATTTGCTTTTGTTTCACTTCCATCTGCTGCTTTTGTTTCTGCCCCCTGGGGCTAAGCAAAACAAGTTGAATCCCTTTTTCATATGGTAGCCTTTAAAATACTTAAAGACAGTTATAATGTACCCTTGAATCTTTTCTTGTTCAGGTTTAAACATCTCCAGTTCCTTCAGTCAGTCTTCACATGACACGGACTAGCCCCTTCTCCTTATTGTTTGTTGTCGTTACTGATTGTCATTGGGCGGCTGGGTGGTATCGTGGATAGAATGCTGGGCCTGGAATCAGGAAGATCCCAGTTCACATCTGAATTCAGACACTCACTGGGTGTATGACCCTAGACAAGTCACTTCATCTTTGTTTGTCTCAGTTTCCTCAACTGTGAAAAGGATATAATAATAGCACTTTCCTCAGAGGGTTGTTGTGGGGATCCAATGAGCTAATATTTGTAAAGCACATAGCACATGCTATGGCCTTCCTTCCTCCCTTCCTCCCTCCCTCCCTTCCTTCCTCCCTCCCTCGCTTCCTCCTTTCCTCCCTCCCTTCCTTCCTTCCTCCCTCCCTCACTTCCTCCTTTCATCCCTCCCTTCCTCCCTTCCTTCCTTCCTTCCTTCCTTCCTTCCTTCCGTCCTCCCTCCCTCCCTTCCTCCCTTCCTTCCTCCCTTCCTCCCTCCCTCGCTTCCTCCTTTCCTCCCTCCCTTCCTTCCTTCCTCCCTCCCTCACTTCCTCCTTTCATCCCTCCCTTCCTCCCTTCCTTCCTTCCTTCCTTCCTCCCTCCCTCCCTTCCTCCCTTCCTTCCTCCCTTCCTTTGATATCCCTAGGATTCAAGTTCTGTCTTTTTTTTTCCTCCTGAGATGGGGTTTCTGTTCTCTAATATTCGGTTGTTCTCAGGGTCAGGTCTGTGGACAAGACTCCATAGCATCTCCTATTTTTGGCCTCAGTTCACCTAGTTAATAAGAATGAATGGAATCCCCCAGTCACTCAAGAGGCAGGCCACTTTTCACATGGAAGAAGCTGAGAAGAAAGAACTGAAGCTTGCATTGATATATTCCTGTCGTGTGGCAAATTTGGGATGCTGGAGTTCATATCCCTAGCTCTCTTCCTCTTCTCTCTATATTGGCACAGCCTTACAGATGAGTCTGGGACCAAACAGTAGCTGGAAGGTAATTCTAGTCTTCCCTTGGTCTGCTCACACCTTTCATGGGAAGTCAAAGAAAAACACAAAAACCTTTGCTAGGGGGTCTATGCACTCTACATTAATATGCCACATGGGCATATGTGGCATAGTCAAAAGAACACTGAATCTGGAGTCAGAAGGACTTGGATTTGAATCTTGATTCTATTGCTTACTAGCCATATGATCACAATTGAGTTGCCATTCCTTTGCAATGTGCATGGAAGGGAAGGAAGGCCCCTCCCCTTCCCTTGCCTTCCCTCGCCTTCCCTTCCCACCATATTACCTTTTGCAAAGGAGGTAACCTCAACTACCTCCTCTGCAAAATGAGGGACCTGGACCAGATGATCTCCCAAGACCCTTCTAGACCTAAATCTGCAGCACTAGACAGGAAAATCAAGTCCTGATTTGGATTGCCAATGAGCACTAAGCAGCCTTCCCAAGTGATTTGGTCTTTATTGTGTCACAGAAGCTGGCTGTTTCCTACTGAGGCATCCCATTATGGCCGTTTTGTGTGTGCCTTTATTTTTTCTATAACTTTATCACCAACTTGTCTAATATGAATGTGCGCGGATACTACACTGTCACACGCACACAAGTACATGTGACCCCTGGGTGCTTATAAAACAAAGGAACACTGCTGCACATTTTACCAAATCTTCGGATTACAACTGCCTTTTGGAAGCCTCTGGCTTGTTTGCACATAGAAGCTGGCATGTGCCATTCACCCCACGCAGGAAGCAATGTTTTTATTGCTCCTTTCCCCTCCAACTCCCCCTCCACTGCCCCCGACCCCCACCTCCACCCCCAACACACACACCTCCCTTTTCCCTCCCTTGGAATCTCAGTCCCAGATGTGCCTCTCTGTGTTTCCTTTGGCTGGGAACTTGCTGCTTTCCCATAACCCAGTCCAATTGCCTGTTAGAGAGACCAAAAAACTCCGTCTTTCTGGGAAGACGTCTAATTAAATTCCAGAAGGCCGAAGAGGAAAGCCCCCTCTGAAACAGAGGTTTAAAACCCCAAAATAAATAATAATCACAGAAGAGAAAGCACTCAGAACAGGCCCAGCAAGCTGGTAATGCTGTGTCCTGTTTCCTAATGTCCTGCATGAGGAAGATGTATTTGGGTTTAAAATATCCCTCTGGTAAATGCAACTATTTAAAGAGTATTGGGGTCTCGGCAAATGCAAAACAAAGTTTTGTTGATTAAAAACACATGGCTTGTTCTCTCGACACGAGTAGCCAGCAAAATCAAATGTGACAGTGTTTGGGATTTTTTCTATCCCGCAAGACATGATGGTGATTTATTAGAGTGATGTCAGCTGTGGTTGCAAAAGTTTGCTGTGTTGTCTTAATAAAAAGGGGCTTTACCTTGAAGCCGTCAACTCACTGATTATTTAATGCTGTGACTATGAATGGATTCGGGCCTTTGCTAGGCTGTTGGTGCTTCCAACAGGCCTTTGAAGCTCCAGGGCTCCGAGCTGAGGGTAGCTGATGAGTCTATTTGAAATGATGCGGTCAGGGCCCCTTGTTCTCCTAAGAAAAGATTTGGAGCATCCTTTAAGCCGCAACTTAGTCGCTGAATCCTGAAGGGAAGGGAATATGCATTTATATAGCTCCTACTATGTGCCAGGCACTGTGTTATGTACTTTATGCAAATATTATCTCGTTTGATCCTGATAATAACCCCTGTTACACAGTTGTGGAAGCTGAGGAAGACAGAAGTTGGGTGACTTGCCTAGGATCCCACAGCTCGTAAGTGTCTGTGGTGGAATTTGAATTTGTGTCTTCTTGACTCTAGGCCTAGCGCTCTATCCACCATTACTACCAGAAAAGAAAGAGGGAGTGTGACTAGATGATCCTTCCTGACTCTAAATCTCCTATTCCTTCTGATGTCCTTCACAGATCTAAATTCCTGGATTCAGTGACCAAGTTGCTGCTTTGAAGGACGCTCCAAGTCTTAACCCAGAAGCACAATTTTAGTCCAAATTTAGCCTCATTTGGCAAGTGAGAAAACTGAGGCACAGGAGATGTTGGGTGGCTCAGCTAAGGAAGTGGCAGATCTGGGGACCTGGATCTTCTAATTCTAGGTTCAGTGATCTATCGACTGTACAATATGTTCAGTTCTTAGTTCTTATGGTGATTAAGTAGAGGGATGCTACTGAGTCCTGAAGATCAAAGACAATCACTAGGTCATAAGATTATAGCCTTAAAGCAAGAAGGGAGAAGCTCTCTAATCTAATCCACCCTGCTCACCTTGACAATGAGGAAACCGAAGGCCAGAGAGTTTCAATAACTTGTCCAAAGTCACATGGGGAGTAAGTGGCAGAGGTAGAATTTGAACCCAGATCCTCTGATGTCAAATCTAGGGCTCTTTGTGCCCATCAGGGGCAGGGCCCTGCATCCTATAACACTCAGAATGGGATCGTGGCTATGGCCCATTTGATTGGTACAGTCCTAGGTAGGAGGAATCTCATGGCTAGGTACAGGGCTCTATCTTGTGATCCCAATCCTGGGCACACAGAAACCCATTCCAAGCCTGAACCATAGTTTGTTAGTAGAATGGATAATCTGTAGATGAACAATGGAAGTTGTCTACACTGGGCTGGAACTGGATTAAACATTTGGAAAGAAAGAAGGGGAAAATGAAGAAACCAATTCTTAGTACTTTTCAGATTCAAGGGTTAAGGAACCTTTGCCATGTTTGAGAATTTGATTTTGCTTTTCCTGGGTGGCAATAGAATATTTGGATAGAATGTAAGCTTCTTGAGGGCATGAACTGTTTCATTTCTGTCTTTGTATCACCGGACCTTAGCATAGCATCTGGAACAAAGAGAGTGTTTGATAAATGCTTGCTGTCTACTTATCTCCTTTCTCTTCTCTCCCCCTTTTCCAATTCCGTTGGACCCTACCTTTCTCTCATAAAAAATGACAGGATCACAATTAGGAGGGCAGTCAGAGGACCAGAAATGGGGTATTGCAGAGCCATTCTTCAGTCACAAGTGCAAATTCAACCCAGGGAACAAGACAAATGTGTAATTAATGTGGTTAATACCTTCTTGGATTTTACAGTCTATAGAAGGGCTTAGAATGTAGGAAAGAAGAGCTGGACCTTTCTCGTCATTTTATGCTCATAAAAACAGAGACCTGTAGAAGTTCAGCTCGTTAGGAATGGAGCTGGGACTAGGAGCTGGGTTTCCTGACTTTCAGCCCACTGCTTTTCCTTCCACATCACTGTTGCCAGAAATCTCCTCCTTTGCCTTCATGCCCTTGTGGCTCCAAGTCCGACCCAATGGGAACTGGGGGAATCTGAACAAGGCCATCTGGACAAGTTTCAGGCTGGTCCAAGAGCTTTAAGAGGCATTTAGTTTTTATACTCTAGGTTTCAAGGCCTGTGGAAACAGACCCAGCTTTGCATTTCTGGAAATGGGCTTGATATATGGCAACCCCAGCCAGCAAAGTCATTACATTTCCTGAGATGATGATGAGTGCCGTGTGTGGAAAGAACATTTTCCTTTCCCTGCAAGGAACATGAGCCCTGGGGGCTGCTCCTGGCCAGGCAGGGAGGTGACTGAATGAGGTGGTTGTCCGGTGGCCTGCCACTGTGAGCCAACTTGGAGCTTGCTCACAATTCCCTGAGAAAAATCAACAAAAAAGAATGCCTTGCCCTTAGCTGAAGGCCCAAGCAGAGGGATTAGACAGATGCAAGTAGACAGGAGGTCATTCTGAAGCCAGAGAAGAAGAAGGACGAACAGAATTAGAGAACTCTAAGACTATGAGGGGCCTGTGAAAGGTCACCTAGGCCATTCCCCTGTCTTTAATCAATGAAACCCCTATTTTTAAATGTCACAAACATTTTGAAGGCCTCCAAAGAGTAAGGTTTTACAGGTACTCTTGCCAACCTTCCTGGTTCAGAAAAGCCTTCTATCTGCCAATCGTTCATGCAGCCTACTGTGTACAAGATATTGTGTTAGAGATATAAAGACAAAAAAGGAGACAGTTCTTGTCCTTAAGGAAAGCGCATGCTTCTGGGGTAGAAATCAACAAACCTTTATTAAGCACTAACTGTCTTTCAGAGTACAGGAAGAGAAAAGTGAGTTAGGGACAGAGTTGAAACTTGGATTTCCTGCTCTCAAGAAGTTTCTCTTCTAAAGAAGAGTGTACATTCTAATGATAATATGTGCTGATATAAGTGCAGCAGGTGCTCCCCTAGCTCATACTTATATTTGAGGGTTGGGGTCCCCTTCCCTAACATAAGTTTATATAAAATAAAGGCAAGGTAATTTTGGGGCAGAGGCATTAGCAGCCTGGGAAATCAGGGAAGGCCTTATCTAGGAGATGAGATGAATCTGGAAGGAAACTAGAATTTCTCAGAGGTGGAGGTGAGAAGAGAGGCATGGCGGGGGGCGATAGTCAGTGGCAGAGCATGGAGATGGAAGATGAAGCGTCATGGTGAGGAACAGCTCAATCCTTCTGATATTCCTTTTAGACATGAAAGATCCCTCAACATAAAGTTTTAAAAAGGATAAACAGCTAGGCCTTGCAGCTCCAGCCAAACTAAGACCCCTTGATATGGTGGGGTGTCTGAGGAAGGGAACCCTGATGGGTGTTACTGCTGGTGATGGAGAAAAGGCCTGCAGCATCAGAGCTGTGCTACATGACTTAGCAGCCCTTTGGGAGCCTTTAAAGAGCGCAAACAGCCTAGATTCTCATCTTAACCTTGGGGGCTGTGTGACCTTTCTGGACGCTGTTTCTTCATCTGAAAAGTGAACGTTTATGACTAGATGGCACACAACTCCATGTCCTCTAACATGTCCTGCTCTAACCTTCCAAGATTCAGTGTAATCAGATTAGTCAATCGACCAACAAGTATTGAATCAAACACAACGTTCTGGTTATTTTTGTTGTTGTGATGTCAGTTGTGTCTGACTCTTCATGACCCCCTTTGGGGTTTTCTTGGCAAAGATACAGGAGTGGGTTGCTCATTTGACAGATGAGGAAACTGAGGCAAACAGACTTAAGTGACTTAGTGTCACACAGCTAAGACCTGTCTGAGGCCAGATTTGGACTCAGAAAGATGAGTCTTCCTGACTCCAGGCCTGGCACTCTAGCCACTTTGCCACCTACCTGCCCCCCTCATTTTATAGAAAAGAAGACTGAGACTCAGAGAGATTAAATATCTAGGGTCACACAGTTATTAAATAGTGGAGGCAGGATGTAAACCTAGGTCTTCTTGACTTGAAGTACAGTAATGTAACCATTACATCATGCTAACATTTATTCAGACTTAAATATTAGGAATTTAATATGTTAGCTTTGCCGAAGATGATTGAATTTTTTTTTTAAAAAGGGAAAAACTTAATTCCAAAATACCAAGTCCCTAATGCAGGAATGTCAGCCATTGTGGCACCTGTTGAGGATAACGTTTTGGGGCAAGAGGGTTTCCTGTTACCCATCAAATTATATAATGTAAGGATATTATGGAGATTATGGCTTGGTTTGGAATAGACCAGAGAAGTAATCTCTAAGGTACCTCCCACACTAGTTGGTAGTGAAACTAAGGAGAATAGGTTTGGAAAGAACCTCAGGGGTCATTTCTTCCAGACAAAGTAACTGAAGTCCCAAGAGTTGAAGGAACTTACCCAAAATGAGACAGGTAGAAATGAGTGGAGTCAGGTTTTGAACTTTGGTCCAAATCCCAACTCCCCAACTTACTAGGTGTATAACATTGTGCTTACCATGCCCTCTTTCTGAAACACCAGAAAAAGGAAGAGTTTCAAGGGTAGGGAACCTGCAGCCTTGAGGGCACATGTGGTCCTCTAGGTCCTCAGGTGGGGCCCTTTGACTGAATCCAAACTTGACTCTCTAGGTCGTCAAGTAATTCAGCCAGCACCTGAGGACCTAGAGGGCCACAGGTTCCTCACCCCTGGTAGATAATCACTATAGACCTCACTGATGTTGGGACTTTATATTCATCCTCATTAAACTTCATATTCTTAATTATCCCAGTGTTCCAGTCTATTGAAATCTTTTCATATCCTAATTTTGTGTTAGCCATCCCTCTCAGCTTTCTGTAGCCTGCATGTTTGAAAACAACTCAATTTTGCTTTTGTCAATGATGTGCATGAAGGTTTTATACAGATGGTCCATCCAAGAAAATCCAATGATGACGATAGCCAGGGGAGTGGGTCAAACAACCATGAGGGCTTTACCAGCAATACATTGAAAGATATACCCGATATGAATTGTAACTACTGTCGATGAAAGTACTGCCTTCTTCACTGGGTGCTGTTTCTTAATACTTTAGACAGGAAAAGTCTCATGCTCATACATTGACATGACTTTTGTTTATTTAGCAAGGGGCCAAATCTCACCAGTAATTATTGCCCTGAGTGACCCAAATGACTCAAGTTAATTCTTACGTCCTTCTTGCTGTGTAAAGTCTTATAAGGGCTACAACAGCCCAGAGATAAACTAATGGGGTCACTTCGTAGGGCTCTCCCTTCACTGAGCAACATACAGACCCCTAGAGTGCTTCAGCTATCATCTGTGAAGCTTCTATCATAGGCGTAAGGTCAGAAAGGGGCAGAATCTTCAAATGCTGAAGGTAGAGAATTCTTTGGGTCACGATAGTTTTAAGTGAGCTTTCTGGCTACAGATTTATGCAATTTCTTTCCCTGTAATTACTATTTTGAGACAAGCAACTAGAGATCAGATCGCCAGCATTAGGGATGTTTGCTACTGGTTTTTAAAGGCTAATCATTAATTGCTTCTAATAAAGATACTGGATGGCGAGAGAGCTTTAGCTGCATCACTAGCTTTTTGTCTCTTCCCATTTGATAACCAACTCATATTTTTTTTTTGAGACCATGGTGAGTGTGGATTATATCGAGTACCGGGTTTATTCTTTTCTGGGTTTTGCATCTTGGCCAAATCGAACTTAGATGGCTTACATGATCCCTCTCCAAGATTAGAAAAACAGCATATACTGGGGAATCAAAAAAGCCTAAGCCATAACCTGAGCCATTTACCCAATATGCTACTTGTCCACCCCTTTCTTTCTGAAGTATAAGATTAAAAACACAGCTGCCTCCCCTTCAGCAATTCCTGTTTATTCATATCTAGTATTATCTTGCCTAGTCAAAAAGGCAACTCAAATGTACTTGACCATACACAATCAATGCCTCCCTGGGAAGTTGGTTTGCACTCTTTCTATCAAATCCTGTGAGAGTGAATGGTATAGGCTACCTGCTATGTAATGAAACCCCTGAAATCTTTTGATTCCTGATTGAGCAGACTGTTTTCGTAATAATCACACTCTCCTTTTGAGTTTTAGCTCTATTGCTAACTCAGTGACGCTTGGCTGCCTGGGCCTCGGTTATCTGTAAAATGGGCAGATTATAGTAAGCATTCTTGAAGGTTCTTTCCACAGGAAAAAAAAATCCCATGATTCTTTGATTTGTTGGTTTGGCCAGTTCTTTTACGTTTGATGAATGTTCTCAACATGGCGCTCACTTAGAAGAAGAATGTAACTCCCAAGGTTGAAGCTACAGGAGAGAAAGAAGATGAAGTAGGTTTTTTTTCTTCTCCTTTTTCCCCCCCTCTTCTCTGGAATCCTTCCCTTCCTACCTCTTCCTCTCCCCCATTTTTTTCTTTGCCAGGAACATTTATCTCTCTATGCTTCTCTCTAGGCCACCCCTTGCTTGTAGTCATCTACAAAGTAACTGTCAGGCGATACCTCCTGTTTGAACAGGCCATCTCGCAGTGAGACTGCTGGAGTGGTTATCTTTTATTTCTGGCATGTGCTGTAACACAAGAGTGATCTTGACTTCAGAGATTATCACCTCTCATCTTTTATTCCCCTTTTTCTCCTCTCTTTTTTTTCTTTCGGCAAGACGAATGATAAAATTACCAGACAAGCCCTCCCTTCCTCCCATCCTAGGCAGAGCTGAGTAATATTTACTTCTCCGGTAAACAGCTGTAATCTCCCTAACCAGAGTTTATCTCAGTTAAGCAAGTTAATTTCTTCTGGCTTAATCCCTCCGGTTGCTGTGGTTTTCTGAGCATGAGGCATCAGACATCTTTTGATATAAAGTGACTGGCTCAGGGCCAGTGACTGTGATTAGATATTGGTGAAGGGGGTTGTGAATGGATTTAACTGGCTTTGAAAACAGAAAACCCTGGAAAATAGAAGGGGCTTCTCTGCAAAATCATTTTGGGTGGACGGAGGGGAGAGAAATAAGACACCCTGAACATTTTCCTTCACTTGAGATGAAGCCAAGAGTTTTTCCTTTCCTTTTTAGTATAATAATGCAAAGATGAAAGTGATGGTGACTGACATTTATATAGCACCTAAAGTTTTACAAAGAACTTTATGAATGAATGGATGAAAAAGCATTTATTAAGCCCCTTTTTATACAAATAGAAACTCCAGTGGTATGAATAGAAAAGCAAGACATTTCTTACACTGAGGGAGCTTTACATTCTAATGGGAGAGACAGCAGAAATAAGAAGTTTCAGCTTCCAGATAGATGAAGAGATCCCATGTTCCTTGGGGTGCAGCAGCAAAGCAGAGGGGAACACATCTTTAGTGCCATTTTCACTGATGAATTCATATCGGTTTCTTATGTTGAACTACTTAACAGTGACAAGGACTTTGGTGTTAAGTTTTCTGGGTCTTCAATAGTTATGACTGTTGAGGAGTTGGGAGCTAGGCATGGTTCCATTAGGAGCAGTTGTCAGGTTGCACTTAACTGCATCATTTAGACCTTACAACAATTTTTGAGGTAGATGCTATTATTATCCCCATCTTACAACCAAGTAAACTGAAACTCACTGAGATTAAGCTACTTCTTTAGGCTCACAGAGTTAGTACATGCTTGAGATAGAATTCAGATCTAGGTCTTTTTTACTCAAGGTTCCGTAGAACTTCCCATAGCCAAAGGACACATATTGCAGGTTGGTTACATAGATTGTTCAGGATAATAAATAATTCAAACTGTCAGCAGCATCAGTTTAGAGCATCTACTTATTGGTAAATACTGTGTTGGTATTTATAGGTCATTGACCAAAATTCCCTTTCTTTTGGGCTGGATTTTCATCTACTCCCACAGGGGATGGGTGTTGTCATCATTGACAAATATTTCAATGTACGTATCAAACTTCATCTAGCTGGAGGTGAAAGTTTGGATTTCTGAGTTATTCCCTGGCTCCTGCTTCCCAAACTGGTTTCAGTGTAAGTCTAGGTTCCTGCTTTCAAGGAGCTAATGAAACATGAAACCTAGTACCTACTATGGGCATGAAAGCAAACACCTGCCTCATTAAGCTCATAATACCTACTCTTATCCACCTGGATGCGGACCTTGATTTTCTCCAAATCTGGATTGGATAAAACCTGAGTGAATCCTAGAATCAGTGGTATTTTTCAGTATATTCCTTTATGTCTTTTTCCTTCAAAGAGATGTCATTTGGGGGTGTGGACTATATTTGAGGGGGTGACTTATATTTGGGCCAATCTAGTATATTTAGCAAGCATGCCTTGGCGTTTCTTTCTTATAGACCTTCCAGTCTCTGAAATTCAGTTGCCATGTTGGCTGCCTCTTGTGGTGTGCCAATGCCATGCCAACAGCCAACTGGTGACATTTCCACAGAGCATGTCGTTTGCATTTTTAAAGCCACAGAATACTTTTGAGTTTGATCTCTATTAGAAAGAGAAGGGGAAAAAATGCCAGGGTCCAGGCAAGCTTAATAAAGGATCTGCCTTTCCCTGATCTGGACTTCTCTTTCAAAGGAAGCAAATTCATCAGCAGGTACTCCCTCAGAGAGCAGCTGCAATGGTGGGAACTCTTTGAAAACAGCCTGTTGCTGTGATGAGTCTGGTAAGGAGACAGGCTATTTTCTCTTCTTCCATACACACTGCTACTTGAGTGATTGTCCTAATGCACTGGTCTGATCACATTACTTCTCCTCTAGAATGCTCTTCTTCCATGCCTCTTTCCTTCCTCCCCCCCTCCCCCACCTTGCCTCCATTCCTTTTCTCATTCTGGAATGAGCTCTTCCATCTCAGTTCAATTTGTTTGTCCTTCTCCTCGTTCAATGCTCAGGTACCTCTTCCTCCCAAAGCCTTTCTCAAGGGCAAGTGATCTCACCCTCCTCACAGTTGAGATGGCACTTTCCTTTGCACTTATCTTACTTTCCCAAGCCTCAAAGCTATTCATTTTAACCCTAAACCCTCCCCATATCAGACTCCTCGAAAGCCTTATCTGTGTTTTATTTTTATCTGTGCTTCAAATGTCTGGCACAGGTGCTTAATACATTCTAAAACATGTATTATTTATTTATTTTAAACATTAATTAAAATTTTTTTTGGGTTCCAAATTCTCTTCCTCCGACCCCTCCCCACCCATTGTGAAGGCAAGAAATGTAATATCAATTATACATGTGAAATCATGCAAAACACATTTCCCCATTAGCCGTGTTGCAAAAAAGCAAGGAAACTAAAGAAAGTGAAAAAATTATGCTTCAATCTGCATTCAGAATCCATCAACTCTTGTTTAGGAGGTGGATAGAATTTTTCATGGACTTGGATTGGATCTTTGTATTGCTAAGAATAGCTAAGTCATTCACAGTTGATCATCGTACAATATTCCTATTACTGTGTAAAATGTTCTCCTGGTTCTGCTCACTTCACTTTGCATGAGTTCACATAAGTCTTCCCAGGTTTTTCTGAAAGCAACCTGCTCATCATTTCTTATAGCACAATAGCATTCCATCATAATCATTTATCACAAATCGTTCAGCCATTTCCCTAATTGATAGGTATCCCCTCAATTTCCAATTCTTTGTCACCACAAAAAGAGTTGTTATAAATATCTTCTACATATAGATCCTTTTCCCTTTTAAAAAAATCTCTTGGGAATGTAGACCTAGTAGTGGTGTTCTTGGGTCAGAGTATGCACAATTTTATTGCCCCTTGGGCATAGTTCCAAATCGACCCCTGAAGTGGTTGGATCAGTTCACAACTTTACCAGCAGTATATTAGGGTACTGATTTTTCCACATCCCCTCCAACATTTGTCGTTTTCCTTTTCTATCATATTAGCCAATCTCACATCCTTTGACCATTTATCATTTGGGGAATGACTCATATTCTTATAAATTTGACTTAGTTCTCTATATATTTGTGAAATGAGGCCTTTATCAGAGAAACTTGCTGTAAAAATCGCCCCCCCCCCATTTTCCTGCTTTCCTTCTAATCTTGGCTGCATTGGTTTTATCCTTTTATATCTTGCGATGCTCTCTTTTGTTTGGTCATAAATTCTTCCCTCATCCATGTATCTGACAGGTAAAATTTTCCATGCTCCCCTAATTTGTTTATGATATCACCCTTTAGGTCTAAATTATGTATCTATTTTGACCTTATCTTCGTTTATGGTGTGAGATGTTGGTCTATGCCTAGTGTTTGCCAAACTTCTTTCCAGTTTTTCCAGCAATTTCTGTCAAATGGCAAGCTCTTGTCCCCAAAACTTAGATCTTTGGGTTTATCAAATACTAGATTACTTTGGTCTTTTTACTGCTATGTGTTGTGTACCTAATTCATTCCACTGATCCACCCCTCTATTTCTTAGCCAGCACCAGCTTGTTTTGATGATTACCACCATGTAACATAGTTTAAGGTCTGGTATGGCTAGGCCACCTTCCCTCAAACATCTTTTTTGTTGATTCCCTGGATAGTCTTGACCTTTTGTTCTTCCAGAAGAATTTTGTTATTATTTTTTCTAGCTCTATAAGATATATCTTGGTAGTTTGATTGCTATGGCACTGAATAAATAAACTTAGGTAGAATTGTCATTTTTATTATATTGACTTGGCCTATCCATAAACAATTAACATTTTTCCAATTCTTTAGATTTGTTTTTATTTGTATGAAAAGTGTTTTATAATTCTGTTCACATAGTTCCTGGGTTTGTCTTGGCAGGTAGACTCCCAAGTATTTTATATTGCCTGTAGTGATTTTAAATGGAATTTCTCTTTCTATCTCTTCTGCTGGACTTTGTTGGTAAAATATAAAAATGCTGATGATTTATGTGGGTTTATTTTATATCCTGCAACTTAGCTGAAGTTGTTATTTCAGCTAGTTTTTTTTACTTGATTCTCTAGGATGTTGTAAGTATGCCATCATATTATCTGCAAAGAGTGATAGTCTTGTTTCCTCATTGGCTATTATAATTGCTTCAATTTCAGTGCTATAGCTAGTATTGCTAGTACAATATTGAATAATAGTGATGATAATGGGCATCTTTGCTTCACCCCTGATCTTACTGGGAAGACTTTACCTTATCCCCATTACAAATAATGATTGCTGATGGTTTTAGATAGATAATACTTATCATTTTAAGGAAAACTCCATTTATTCCCAAACTTTCTAGAGTTTTTAATAGGAATGAGTGTTGTATTTTGTTAAAAGCTTTTTCTGCATCCATTGAGATAATCATATGATTTTTGTTGTTTTTATTATTGATATGGTCAATTACACTGATAGTTTTCTTAATATTGAACCAGCTTCGCATTACTGGTATAAATCCCATCTGATCATAGTATATGATCTTTGTGATATATTACCGTAACCTCCTTTCTAGTATTTTATTTAATTTGCATTAATATTTATTAGGGAAATTGGCCTGTAGTTTTTTCTTTCCATTTTTCTTCTTTCTTGTTTAGGTACCAGCATTATATTTATGTCATAATAGTAATTTGGTAGGACTCCTTCTTTGCCTATTTCTCTCAATAGTTTTATATAGTATTGGAATTAATTATTCTTTAAGTGTTTGGTAGAATTCATTTGTGAATCGTTCTTGTTCTGGTGATTGAATGTATTTTTATTAGATTGAATTCAATGAACTCTCTCCCTTCCTTCTCAACTTGTCACTACAGGCACGGAGGAGCTATTTTCTGAACCAAAATTTGGGAACTGCTGAGGAAAGAAAGTCTGTACAGGATGCCCTAGGACCCAAGGATCATATTACAGAGTTAGAGTTAGAAGGAATATTAGAGATCATATAGTCCAAAGGCTATTAACCTGGGGGCTATGAACTAGGTTTTTTTAAAAAAATATTTTGATAACTGTATTTTAATATAACTCGTTTCCTTGGAAATCCTATATATTTTACTTTACAAGTTTAAAAACAGCATGCCAAGAAGGGGTCCATAGACTTTATTAGACTGCCAAAGGGTCCATGACCCAAAAAAGGTTAAGAACCCTTGACATAATCTAGCCCTGTTGTTTTACAGCCTTCTCTCCCCCACCTTGCCAATCCTTCGAATTAATGTTCCTAAAATATACTCCCCTGCCCAAACATCTCTAAAGGCTTGGCATTGCCTTTCAGATGAAGTCTATATTTTGAAGACTGCCATTTAAGACCCAGCTTAGCTTTCCAACCTTATTTCTTGCTATTCTCCAATATGAATTCTCTGCTCTAGGTAGTCTGGTCTTCTTACTCCCAAACACACCAAGTTCTCCATACTTTTCTTCCTGCAGTTTTCCCTGCTTAGAATAGCCTGCCTGCTCTAACTCCATGTCCTTCAGAAAGCCTTTCTCATGGTGATGCCTATAGCCTCTGAATGCTTATGTTACTTACAGCACTTACCACTCATTTAGCAGTCTGGATATTTTAAATTGTATATTTATTTAACTTCTTTAAAAAAAAGTATGTGTCATTGTGTCTCCCAACTAGATTGTATACTTATTGAGGGTAATCTCTCTCTAATGTTTTTTCAATTTAATCCCAAAGGGGATTTGCTCGAAACTAGTTATAATAAGAGCCAAGGACTGACACATCCCAAGTTTACCTTGGAGGTTATACGCTGAACGCAATAGCAGGAATTCCAGGGAAGTACCAAACTCTCCATTGTTTCCAGAGAAGAGTTATCTGTCACCTGTACCTCCACCCTGTCTAGCCTTAACCTAAGGTCTATATTCAGGGTAGATTTACCCAATCAGAATAGCTCTTAAATGTATATCTCACTGGAAAACTCTTCTTTCCTCCATGGGTGACTATATTTCACTCACTTCTAATTTGGACAGCAGGGCATAATGAGGTCAGCCACATATAAACAATCAGACGAGCATTTATCCAACATGCATTAAGTGCCTGCTATGTTATAGGTATTAGAATTAGACATAGTATACTTGTTTTTGTTGTTATTCAGGTGTTTTCAGTGGTGTTTGACTCTTTGCAACCCCTTTTGGGGTTTTCTTGGCAAAGATACTGGAGTGGTTTGCCATTTCCTTTTCCAGATCATTTTAAGATGAGGAAACTGAGGCAAATGGGGCTAAGTAACTTTCCCAGGGTCACTCAGCTAGTAAGTGTCTGAGGGTAGATTTGAACTCAGGAAGATGAGTCTTCTTAACTCCAGACCTGGTTACCCACTGTACCACCTAGCTGCCCAGTATGCTTGTTAACCATTGGCCTTTCAAAGACAAAACCCAAATTTCCCCACTCTCAAGAAACTTACATTCTGGGAAAGACCTTAATTTAGAAAGGCTAAGGCAGGAGTGGGGACCCTGCAACCTCGAGGTCACATGTGGCCCTCTAGGTCCTCGAATGGGGCCCTTTGAATCTAAATTTCACAGCACAAATCCTTTTATTAGGGGGTTCCCCACCTCTGGGCTAAGGTCATCTACTGCCTACTGGGCCATCACTGGTCATCTTGACTTTTGTCTTGCTACTGGACTTCAGTGACTCTGGAGGATAGAATAAGGTTGATGACTTTGTGTAGCTCTGCCTCACTTAAATGCAATGCACTTGCAAATCAAGACATCATTGATCTTCTTCAAAAAGGAAGGACCGACAGCAATAATAACAACACGCTTATTAAGAGCAAACAACATACATGAATAAAGTTAAAAATGATATTTACAGATATATAGATAGAGCATTTATGAAGCTCTTACTATGTGCCCGGTGCTGTACTAAGCTCTGGGGATCCATTACAAGCAAACAAGACAGTACCGGCACTCAAGGAGCTTACCTTCTAATGAGGGAAGACAATGCTTATAGAGGATCTGGAAGAGAGAGGGGAGGTACGCAGGTGGGGGCAAGGAGGATGATGAGCATGTGAAGTCTGGACGATGAGTTGAGCCTAGAGTGGAGCGAGCATGACTGGGGCCAGCCCCTTGTGAAATAGCGGCCCAGGCTAGAGACTCACCAAACTGGAGAGAGGGCCTCAGGTTTCTCCCTGCGGCTAAGCAGCTGGAAATATATAAAAAATAATTTCAGGTGGGCAGGAGACTTGTAAGCTGGGAGGATTAGAACTGGTTTTCTTTAAGAGGTAGAAGAAAGTCTGAAATTCAAGCATGGGAGATAGCCTGTGAATGGAAGGGCACAGAGATGGACGTTGGAATATCATGTAAAAGGAACAGCATGTAGTGTCAGTTTACCTGGAACAGGGGTGGGTAATCTGTGCCCTCGAGTTCACATGTGGCCCTCTATGTCCTCAAGCGTGGCCCTTTGATGGAATCATTTGGATTCAATCAACATGTGGCCCTCTAGCCCCCTTGTCAAAGGGCCATGCTTGAGGACCTAGAAAGCCACACGTGGCCTCAAGGCCTCAGGTTCCCCACCGCTGTCCTGGAATTTAGTGTTTGTGAAGGAAAGAATCTATAATAAAGGTTAGCTGTAGCCAGACTGTGAAGATCTTTAAATACTTTCTCCTGGAGGTAAGAAGGATCCTTAGTAGAATGTAATCTTCTTGAGAACATGGACTGTCTCATTTCTCTATTTGTAACCCCAATGCTTAGCACTATGCTTGGCACCTAGTAGGTGCTTAATAAATGCTTATTAATCTATTGAGATACTGGAACTTCAAAAAAAATTAAAAATTTTTAAATTTTTTTAGCAGAGGAATAGTATATCAATTCTAGAGTTCAGTATGCTTATTGTATCCAGTTTTTACTCCTAGGCATAGAGTCAACAAAAGGATTAAATCAATGTATAATAGAACAATTGCCATCAATCTTTACCTTCAGCTTCTTCTGGACCTGTAGCAGCCCACAACTCAAAGAATTTTATGAAAGACAGATTTTTTTTAGACCTGCTAGCTATCCCTCTCACCATCCTTCTTCCCCTAGCTCCAACTCAGGAGTAAACAAAGGGGCTTATAAATAAAATGGGCAGCGGTGCCACAGTGGATAGAGTACAGGGCCTAGAGTCTGGAAGACTCATCTTCCTGAGCTCAAACCTGCCCTCAGACACTTACTAGCTGTGGAGGCTAAGGTCTAGGTTTTGCATGGGGTGTGACTTGTCAACTGAGGCCAGCTCTTAATTCTACCACCTTTCACTGGGCATGGAATAAAGCTCCCTCAAGTGCCATTCCTTGATCTTGACCTTCAATTCCCCAAGGCACTGCCCCCCTTGTGGCCTCATCTGTGACATTTCTGTCTTCCAGGCATTCATTGTTGTTGTTGCTGAGTAGTTTCAGTTGTGTCCAACTCTATGTTACCCCATTGGAGGTTTTCTTGGCAAAGTTACTGCTTTGCCATTTTCTTCTCCAGCTCATTTTTAAAGAGGAAGAAATGGAGGTAAACAGAGTTAAGTGACTTGTCCAGGGTCACACAGCTAGTAAGTGTCTGAGGGTGGATTTAAATTCAGTGCTCCTGACTCCGAGGTCATTGCTCTGTCCACTGTGCCAGCCGGCTATTCTTTATGTCTTTTTAAAGTGTCTTGGCCTCATGGGCCCGCCCACCCTTATGAAATTCCTGAGTAAGCATCAAAGACACACACCAAACTTGGTTGCTTCTCCTCTACCATCTCCCAAGAAGAAGATGGTGGTGGATCAAAGACCCTGCATTTATACTGCTTATTACAATGCTTGGCACATAGTAGGCTCTGAATAGTAGATTCTCTCCTAGGAGAATGTTAGTTCCTTGAAAACAGGACCTATTTCATCCCCCCTCCCCTTGTATTCCTGGCACTGAGCACAATGCCTCCTATTCAATAAGTATTTGGCTCTCAATAAAGATTTGGTGAATTGAATTTAATAAATACTTTTTCAATGAATTTGTTAAATGAATTTGAGGCAGTAATGATGGTGATTATGTTAGCAATGACAATGAGGAAGAAGGAGAATTAGAAGAGCAGGAAAATGAAAAGGAATTGAAGAATTACAAGGATTAGAAGCAGAAACATTTAAAGTAGAAGAAATGGAGTTAGAAAGGTTTAGGGGTAGAATGGGGGAAATAGATCTGTGATTTCCTGCTGCTTGGGATTTCTGGTGAGGAAGTGTCCTCTACTAAAGCAAGGCTACCCTGTAGCCAGATCTCTATCCATTAAGCCTCTTCAAAGTAGGAGGGGTAGGAGAAATGCTTGATTTCTGTGAACAAGAAATGACTGACAGCCCCACCCTTTGACTCCAGTCATTTGTTGCAAAATCTGAAATGCTGCTCTTCAACAGATGTTTGTAGCTTAGCCTTTGTGGCCTGGCATCAAGGTGGTCCCTAAGGGTCCCTCTGTCTCTTCCACTTGACATTCTAGGTGGATCCTTCTAGGAGTCACTCTTACCGTATACCAGCTTCACATCTTCCAGCCACAAAAATGTTTTCTTCTTTGCTTCCCTTCATCATCTCACTCTGAAAGTTTCCTGACCCAGGTCCCAGCCTCCTCAAGAGGCAACTTTGAGAATATTGCATTCAAAGGATGACTTTTCTGAGGGGCAGGAATTGAACACAATATGGCATCTCGTAACACATCTGAGGCACTGTTGGTGCGCTCGACAAATATTTGGGAATGTTGGCTTAATGTAGGAACATATGAATCTAGAAAGGACGGATAAAAAAATAGCAGTTTAATGGAATACAACATCACCCACTGCAACGATATGTGGCTGCATATTATAACCATAATGACAATAGCAGAAATAATAATAGGAATGAAGTGGTGGGAGGATGGGAGGATGGGGTGGATGATGGGGTGGGGTCCCTTAAAGGGATCCCATTTTAATCCTGGAGACTCAGGGTTTCAAACCAGGCTTGAAGTTCTCTGGGCCTTTGCTCTGTGCCCCGTTGGCAGAGCGCCTCCCTCTTATTCAAAGAGGGAAGAAGAAACCTTCACCAGGGATCTTGGGGACGTCAAACGGCTTCTTACGCAACAGCCTCCTAATGAGTTAAGTGTAAATGAATCAGAAGCAGATGGATTAGATTGTTCTGGAAATACACCCGGGGTTTAAAAATTAAGGGAAAAAGCACTTGGCAAAAGACATTTTGGGGTTTGCCAAGACCCAGAACATTTGAAAAACAGTTCAAGGTTTTTTTTTTTTAAATCTCTTTTTACCCCCCCCCACCCCCCCCTTTCTCATCTCCCTTTTCTTTTTGGTTGCAAAACCCCAAATGCTGCCTGGAGGCAGCAGAAAAAGATGGGCCTCAGCTCTCCTTCCTGAACTAGAGTTCCTCCTGCCGCGTGGGTAATGGACCCCAGACAGGAGGCAATGGGCTATAAAATTGCAGTGGGGACGAAGGTGTCTCAGGGGCAAAGCACTCTGTCTCCATCTGCAGGGGAGGGCAAAGCTTTGGGAGGCAGGGCAGCTACTGCCCAGACTGGGCCCCAGCTCTCTCATCTTCCTTTGTTTGAGCCTGCTGTCTTGGCTTTGTTGGGCCCGCTGAATGTCTCTTACTCCTTCCTGGCCCCATCCCTCCCCCACCTCTGTTGCCTGCTCCCAGACCTATGGGAATACTTGATTCTTTATGGCCACAGCATCTTACATCTGGAGAGAACCTTACGGGTCGACTGCCAGGTATGTTGTAGCAGGAATTCCTTTTTAGATATGGGTTAGACTGGATGGCCTCTTGGGTTCCTTCCGAATTGAATCCAACACTCTCATTTTTACAAAGGAGAAAGCTGAGGCCCAGAAGGGAAGTTCATTACTCAAGGTCACACAGCTAGTTAGTGGCAGTTCTGGAATTCGAACTCTGGTTCTCCTGAGTCCCAGTCCATTGTCTTTTTCACTATTTTTTTTTTGTCAGAGAAATGACCTCTAACTTGACAAGCCCAAAAAGCTTAGAACATCTGGGCCTATGCTCAGCTTGCTTAGCAGACTAATTCCACTGCCAATAAAACGTCATATGAAATTTTTTAAAACATTAAAATATATTTTATTAATTGCACTTCATGTGACAATGTCTTTCTCTGAGGGGCCATTTTGCTCGAGTGCTGTTGGTGGTCTAGTTCTCTTTGGGGGAGGGGACAGTACCAAAGTTCTAATTCTGCTATTGGCTTGCTGTAGGATATGGACGAAACATTTTATCCCACTGGGCCTTTAGTCTCACTAGTCAGTGTCTTTAGATTATGGTCCACTTTGAGAAAATGTGATATATTCCCCAATCCAAATTTACTTAAGAAATAAATTAGCAGTAATTCACTTTAAAAGGGTTTCTTTTTTGTTTGTTTCCCAGAAGGATTAGAATTTATTTAAATTCCCTTTAAATGTTTAAATGACATTCCCTTGGTTCATTTAAAATATGACACTGTTGACCACATTTCTACTTATATGCAATTTTCCAAATTTAAATGACTGCATAAGGTGAAATGTACCTGAATATTTATTCACTGCCCTGCATAGTCAGAGGTGATTGGACAAATACTATTCTTCTTTGGGCCGTGGGATTATAGCATCATTGATTTTTGGTGGCAAGGGACCTTAAAGGTCATCTAGTCCAACCCTCTTATTTTACAGATGAGAGAAAACTGAGGCCTGCAGATGATGAATGGTTTACCTGAGGTTGCATCCATAGGAATTTGCAGAGTCAGGATTTGAACTCAAGTCCTCTGAGTCTAAATCCTGTGTTGCGTAAAGACAAAGCAACGGGAGTGGCTTGTAGCTCTTATCACCAATGTTCTTAGTCTAGGCAGCAATCAATCAACAAACATTTATTAAACTCACAGTGTGCTAGACACTGAGCTGGGTGCTAGAGAAACAAAGAACCAGGTGAGATAATCCCCTAGCTGTAGATCACTTTCTCAGGTTTAAGCTCGTTAGTGACAGAACTAGGGTGTGAACCTGAATATTCTCCTTCCCAGTGGTTGAACTGAATGGTTCAGAGTAGAGGGAGAGAGTTGGAGGAAGAGACTGGCAAGCAGTCTGGCACAGAGTCTTATCCATAGTAGGGCAAGTCCCTCAACTCAGTTTGCCTCAGTTTCCACATGTGTAAAAAGAGCTTGGAGAAGGAAACAGTAAACCACTCCAGTGTCTTTACCAAGAAAACCCCAAATGGGGTCACGAGGAGTAGGACATACTGAAAACTACTGAACAACAATGACGAAATACATTTAATGATATTCTGGATAGTTATTTGAATACTTGGATAATTAAAAAATTCTCATATCATCAGGTTAGATGTAAGCCCTTTAAAAGGGGGAATCTTATTTTGCACATTTTTCAATTGAATATATATTTATTAAATGCTTACTGTGTGAAATGAATTCACTCTTAAGTCCCTGCCTGCCTTCATGGATTTTACAGTCTACTAAAGGCAAAAGAAATACATATATACACACGCACACATACACACACATATATATGTACACAGATACATATATACACACATACATATATACACATACACACAGACACAGACACATTGACACACAGACACATAGACACACACACACATATAATGAAACCATGATTCCTGAGAACTCAACTCCTGACAGAGAAATGATAGACTCATTCTGAGATGTATATTTTTGGACATGGTCAATGTGATTTTCTTAATCATGGGTATTTGTTCCAAGGATTTTCTTTTTCTTCTCCATTGGGAGTGGGAGACAAAAATAAATGCTTATTCAATGAAACATATTTAATTCAACCAAAAATAAATAGACACAAATAATTATAATCCAGAGTAGAATATGTTTAGGTGTCCGGGAGGGATCAGAAAGTGCCCTGGGGAAATACGGCTTTGCCCCAGCCTCGTAAATTTGCTCCAGGGTGGGAGAGTACTTATAATCCTCTAAGGAAGAAGGCTGGGGCAGAGGGATGGGGTGTCAGTCCAGGGAGGCTGGAGCAGCTGGGCTGTTGCCTTAGTTCCCTCTCTGGTGGTGCCCCAAGGGAGGTTCCTGATCTCTGGGCATGGCCTAGGGGTGGCCTGGCCCTGATCCAGGTGAGTCAGTCAATCCTCCGCTAGAAGCAGTTTGTGGGAAGATAAGAGAAGGTGGTGGGTGTGTGGCCTCATCCCCACTGTGCATGCCATCACTTCCCAGCCTAGGGGAAGCCCCTGTAGGAGACCTCTGAGCCATTCTCCCTGACGTAGGTGAGTTTGAGGCTGGAGTGAGTTTGGGAATGACGGACAACTTCCCCTGCTCCTCCCCTCCTCCTGCTCAGTTACTGGTTCTGAGTCACAAGACCAGAGGCTATTGGAAGAGACTGTGGCCCTGAAGGATCCTTAGCAGTAACTCAGAAGGCCAGATTTCAACATATTGATTGAAAGCGCTAGATTGGGAGTCAGGACACCTGGGTTCTAATCCCTTCTCTGACAACTCTGGGCCTTTTCCTCATCTGTAAAATGAAAGGGGTTGGACAAGGGTGTGCTCTAACGTCCCTTAGCAGTCTGTGAATCTGCGGGCTCCATTCAACTCTGTTTCAGGTCAGCCTCCGTAGGAGTTGAATGAATGAGCCTTTCTCTGTGACCTAGGGAAAGCTACTCCCCTCCTCCAGAACCTCTTTCCCCCTTTGTAAATTGATGAGGGTTGGTCTAGATCAGGAATTCTTGATCTTTTTTCTACCATGGGCCTCTTTGGCAGTCTGGTGTCAACTATGGGACCCCTTCTCAGAATAATGTTTGTAAATAATTGAAAGAAATACCAAGTTTCAATTAGAGATAAGGGAAAATAAAAATGTAATTTTTGTTCATCTAAGTTCACTGACTCCCTGAAATCTAACCCCATTCCTTGAAGATCCATGGACCCCAGGTTAAGAATCCTGGGAGTAGCTGGTCTCTTTCAGCTCTAACAATTTCTCATAATCATTCCAAGGGATTTTTTTTTTTGGTGGGAGAGGTGGTGGATTTTGATTCTCCTTCCCTACAGCTCTTTTAAGAGCTCTTTTCCTTTCCTCATTCCCACTCCTCCTGACCTCCTCCTCTCCAGTAATCAGACTTCATGGATTCCAAGTTTGTGGAAACAATTGACCTTAGCAACAAGTTATAAAGAATAATGAGTTAAAATAGGGAGCTCTCTTGTGGCATGCTTCTTCTTCCTGGAGATGGTGTCCCGGAGCTCTTTGTCTCCCTTGGTAGGTCAGCATTATTCTTATTCCTCCATCCAACGGAAGGCACCTGTCAGGCTGCTAGACCGGGGTGTGGTTTGTGGTACTTGCTTTTGCCTCAGGTGCAAAAATGCTTAGTTATGGTCCTGCCTAAGGGGTGTTTATATTCATCACAGTGCCTTGGTTGTGGTGGGTGATCAATGTATGCTTGCTATTTGAGTAACTGAGTGAAAGAGAGAGGGGGAGGGAGAAAGAAAGAGGAATATATGTTGTATACACATATGCATATAATGTATACAAACATGTCTGTATGTGTGTGTACATGTGTATATACTTGTACATATACACATATGCATGTATATTCACCTGACAGGTAAGAGAGGTTAAATAGAGGTATTGGGCGAAGGCCAGTTCAGATGGAGGGAGATGGGGCTCGTGTCTGGTCATGAAAGGTAACTACTGATCCATGGTGGAGGGGCAGAGTGTAGGAAAGTTAGGCCACAGACTGGGAATTGGGAGTTCTGAATTCTACCTCTGACTTTCTGGGTGATGCTAGCATTTGGATGTTTTTTTTTTCATTTTGGGGCCTCAGTTTCCCTCGCTAGGCAAAGTTATAACCTTCCACTTCCTTCTTTCTGCTTCCCAGTGGCATGAACGAGAATGCAAAATGAGATCAGCTTTGAACTCTTCCAAGGAAAGGTGGTAATAATAACAACTGTTAGTCAGTGGTTAGGAATTATTGAGGTTTCCATTAAATAGAAAACAGCTCATTGCCGAAGGGTTGACGTCTTCTAGAAGTACAAGACTGCTCACCCCTTCCCCCTCCAAAAAAAACAATCCAGTGGCACTGCTTTAAATTTCATGCCCATGTTGAGAGGGTGGGGATTAGTTTATTAGATCTGTAAATATGTGCAGAACTTGGCTAGAAGGGGCCTTAGAGGTCACCTATTCCAACCTTCTCACTTTGCGGATGAAAATAAGATGCAGAGAGCTCTAACTGGCCTGTCCAAAGGCGTAAGTGAGTAAGTGTTTGAGCCAAGATTTGAACCCAAGTCTTCTGAATCCAAATCAAGGTCTCTTTTCCCTGAACCAAGGTTCCTCCCATTCCAGACTATAGTTTCTACCTCAAATCTATTAACAGTAGAATAGAAAAATCACTGAACTTGGAATCTGGAGACCTGGGTTCATACTCCAGGTCTGAGATGTAATAGCTATTAGGACCATAGGCACATTGTTTAACCTTTGCAGTTTTCATTTTCTCATCTGGAAAATGGGGATAATAATATGGGTACCACTTCCTTCCCCAGGTTGAGGTAAATAGTACATTTTTTAATGGTTCTTTATATATTGCAGTAATGTAAGGTATTATCTTTGTTATTCTTGGTTTCTTTATCATTCATGATTCAGGACAAAAGTGGACTTAGCAGAGACAAGAAAGAAAAAGCAAACCTATATATATATACACACATACACACATGTATATACATATTTTTGCACACACATGGATAGGCACGTAGATGTATGTGTTTATACACACATGAACATACATGCACATAGACACATGTATAAGCATATGCACATAGAATAGAAATGCTGTTAGCCCCCAAAATATATGTGCATGCACATGTGTGTTCACATATAATACACACATGCATATACACATACACACATGTATATACATACATATATACATATACACACATATACACACACATAATATACATATACACACAGAATACAAATGATGCTAGCCCAGAGTACAGTTTGTGGTACTTGCTTCAGGTGCAAAAATTCCTAGTTAAGGCCCTGCCCAAGAGGTGTTTTCATCAGTCCAGTGCCTTGATTGTGACAGGTGATACAGGCTTGCTTTTTGAATGATTGATGTATATATGTGTACATATACACACATGTATATGCACAAGCACATACATATGCACACACATAAATGTGTGCATATATGTATATACATATGTGTATACAACATATATTCTTCTTTCTCTTTCTCTCCCTCCCTTCCTCTCTCTCTCTCTGCCTGCTTGTCTCTCTGTCTCTATCTCTCTCTTCCCATATCTATATTTATGCTAGCCAGCTTCCTCATTTCCCACTTCCCCTTTTTCCCAGTCCTAGCTCTCTGAAATTGCTGAGAATCATATACAGGCAGAACTCTGGGCTCTATGTAAGACCCATTGTATTTGGGAGAAGTGAATCACCCTGCATGGTTGTCCCTTCCTTCCTTCCTTCCATCCTTCCTTCCTTCCTTCCTTCCTTCCTTCCTTCCTTCCTTCCTTCCTTCCTTCCTTCCTTCCTTCCTTCCTTCCTTCCTTCCTTCCTTCCTTCCTTCCTTCCTTCCTTCCTTTCTTTTTCTTTCTTTCTTTCTTTCTTTCTTTCTTTCTTTCTTTCTTTCTTTCTTTATTTCTTTCTTTCTTTCTTTCTTTCTTCCTTTCTTCCTTACTTCCTTCCTTCCTTCGTTACTTTATTTCTTTCTTTCTTTCTTTCTTTCTTTCTTTCTTTCTTTCTTTCTTTCTTTCTTTCTTTCTTTCTTTCTTTCTTTCTTTCTTTCCTTCTTCCTTCCTTCCTTCCTTCCTTCCTTCCTTCCTTCCTTCCTTCCTTCCTTCCCTTCTTCCTTCCTTCCTTCCTTCCTTTCTTTCTTTCTTTCTTTCTTTCTTTCTTTCTTTCTTTCTTTCTTTCTTTCTTTCTTTCCTTCTTCCTTCCTTCCTTCCTTCCTTCCTTCCTTCCTTCCTTCCTTCCTTCCTTCCTTCCTTTCTTTCTTTCTTTCTTTCCTTTTTTTCCTTCCCCACTTTAAAGGAACATGGAGCCTGAAGGGCCAGCCATGATGCAAGTCTCTGGGAAGCCAGTCCTGTCTCAGGGCTCAGCCTCCAGCTCTTGGCCTCTGATTCACCAAGTGGGGAGCTTCTTTATGATGGATAGGCCTCAGCTTGAATGGAAAGTCCAGATTCCTTGGAGGCAGCCTAAGGAGGTGGGAGGAGAATCATTCCTCTCACATCTGCAACAAAATTAAAAATTAAATAAATAAAATTTGTTAGTTTACAAATAGAACTGTTACTTGTTACTCGGGGTATTAACAATCTCCTTTTTTATTTTTATTTTATTTTATTTTATTTTTTTTTGGTAACGCCCGTGAAAGACGTTTGTTTCAGTTGCCAACATTTCTACAGAAGTAATGTGGGTGGATTGTGACAGATATAATTTCTCCATCCTACAGTTTCATCAACTTGAGTTCTGTTAAACTATACCCGCTGGGCTTAGCTCCTTTTAAAGTTTCCGCTTTGACAGGTAGATTTATTAGTCTTGAAATTTGTACAAATCAGATGTCACTTGTGGCAACTTGTCAAAATGTCAGTCTGGTAAGGCAGCATGAAAGGATTTCTGGAGAGAGAGACAGACGCGAGGCAGGCTTTAAAGAACTCTTGTGCAAGCCGAAGAAAGGAGCTGGGAGGGATTGCAGCCCTCTTGATCCTGGGGGTTTGACTTTATTAAATATCTCGAGCCATACAGTGGGACAGGCTACTGGATCCTGGGTCTCAGAGACGTCAAGTCTGACAGCTCTCTGAGTGTGGCTTCTGTCTGTTACCACATCAAGTTTCTCTGTTTGTGATGTAGAGTCAGTGGGGATCGGATGGAGGTGAAGGGTGGGGCAGGGGTTGAGGTGTGCAGAGGGTCTCCGGGTTGGGGAACTGTCTCATGCTTTGCCCCCCTCCTTTTGAAGCACGATTAGGAATTATGTAGGTGCTCTCTGGCCCATTAGCCACAATCTCTATTTTTCTTCAGTGGCAGAAAGCAGGAAAGGAAGAAACAGGCAGTGAGAAAGGTTGTTTTTTTTTTCTCCTGATAGCACTCTGAATGGATCAAGGTCTTCTTTGTGGCCTTAATACCCTCTTTCCAAGAATCCAAGGAGATGTTAACCTTCAAGCCTGTCCCCTGACACCAAGTTAGGAGCAGTCCGCTGCAACCTCTCTCCCCCTCATCTCTCCTGAACCTGGTCTCGGTGCTGAGAGCCTCCCAGATTGCTCTCTTCTCCCATGATTACCCTGGGGATTTGGTAATCTCGATCATTATCTTAGCTGGGCATGGCAAGAAATGTTGTTATTAGCAGACAGACAATTATTTGGCTTTTTTCAAGGGGTGGGTGGAGGAAGAACTTCACCAAGGGAGGGAGGACAACAGGGCTATCACTTTTCTTGTTCTGAACACTCTACTCTGGCACTTAGTACAGTGCCTGGCGTATAGTAGGTAATTTAAAAAATGGTAGTTGACTGGCTGATTGTTTTTACTAATATAGCCGAAGATTGCATTAGGTGTTTTTTTTTTAAAAAACATCTGTCATGTAATGCTGTTAACTGATATGGATGGTTGCCTGAGCTGCCGTGAGGGGGCTCGGGGAAGATTCTGCTGATCTGTTTAGGAGGCAGCCTGGCAGTAATGGAGAGAGCAGCGGATTTGAGGTTAGAAGGCTTGGGTTTGAACCCCAGACCTGCCAGTTACTCCCTGTATGACCACGGGCAAGCTCCTCATCTATAAAATGAGAGGCTTGGACTACATGACCTCTCAAGTCCCTTCCAACTCACAATCTATAGTGATGATCGTTGTATCCCCAGCACTTACTTAGCACAGTGCCTGGCACACAGTAGGTACTTTAAAAATGCTTTTTGACTGATGGATACTATCATTTATTTAGGGAAGCTGGTGGAACAGTGGATAGGGCACTAGGCTTGGAATCAGGAAGACTCATCTTCCTGAGTTCAAATCTAGTCAGACATTTACTAGCTGTGCTACCCTGGGCAAGACACTTGACCCTTTTTGCCTTAGTTTCCTCACCTATAAAATGAGCTAGAGAAGGAAATGGCAAACCATTCTGGTATCTCTGCCAAGGAAACCCCAAATTGGGTCACAAAGAGTTAGACATGACTGAAATGATCAAACAACAAAAAATCACCAATCCTTGAGGCAAACCTTGATGTACTTTGCTGCTATGGAAAATAAAAATGTAATTTATGCCTCAGGCTCCCTGAAATGTATCCCCATTCCTTGGACCCTAGGTTAAGAACACCAGGACTAGCAGTTCTCTTCCAGCTCACAAGGCTCTGGAAGCCACTGGGACGGAGATGTGTTGATGATGAGGAAAATGTACATCACTCAGGGTAGGATCTTTTCATCCCTGGTGTGGCCATTTTAACACTGACTGGGAAACCACAGAGGGGGTTTAAGGTAGAAGGTCAAACACGCAGCTGCTAACAGCCAGAACCAGATTACAATGCAACTGCTCGGTATTTCACGAAATAAATAAAAAATACAGTTATATGTATATGTATATGTATATATGCACATACATATATATGTACGTATATACACATGTATATGAAATACTACATTTTAAAGTGGAGTCAATATGCAGTCTATTGGGATCCTTATGTATGGTTCAGAGAACCCCATTTCTATGTTGAGTTGGACACCACTGGGTTGGAGGCACAGGAAAGAATGGCTTGCTCCAAGTTCTTACTAGGCCAGTTCACACAATTGGGTCTCTAGCTTCTCCCTTGACCTCTCCTATCCTCCATGAACCAGGTACATTATGTCTTTTTTATAAAGTGCCCCTTGGGATATGATAGGGATTTCTCCCTTGACTCTATAGGTAAGAAAGGCAGAGAAATGAAATCATAATAAAAATAGTTGACAATGTATGGAAAGTGATTTGTAAACTTTAAAGGGCTATCTCTGTAAAGATCTCATTCAATTCTCACCACCTTCAGGTAGATGCTTAATATTTTATTAAACTTAATTTACAAATGAGGAAATAGAGTCTCAGAGAAGCTAAGTGAATTGCTTATTGGCCACACGATGAGCATCAGAAGTGGGTTTCAAACCCAGGTACTTACCAGTTCTGAAGTCCCTCCCAGGGTTGGTGTGGCAGAAGACAGCTGTATCAGAGATCACTACAGAATCTGCCCAGTACCTGAAGATCAAACTTTGATCATGGGGCAGTAGGTATCTAGAGATGGTTCCCCAAGCAACTACATTAAGATGGAAGGGCGGAGGCAGGAGGCAAAGTCTAGTTCAGAAGCATAGCCAAGCATAGTGGAAAGAGCTTTAGACCAAGAGTCAGTTGTACCTTTGGCCCTTACTGTGCTCTGTGAACATAAGCAATCATGTTATCTCTCTATACCTCAATTTCTTTATCTGTACAATGAGGATAATAATACCAATAATAGCCCCATGCAAAGTTGTTGTGAGGCTCAAAGTAGATAATTATTCATACACACACATATAATACTAGCCATTATATACATACACATATGTGTATATATACACATGCATCTCCACGTATGTAAGTAATCTGTATGTATATATAGTCCATATGTGTTTAGTCATATATATGTATACACACACACACACACACACACACACATATATATATATATATATATATATACATACACACATACACATATACATATACATATACATATGCACACACATACAGTCCAGGGGGAATGGGCAACCAAACCTGCAATTTTGGTGGTGTGAGGTGAATACCAACGTGAGTAATTACCTGTTCTGCAATATAGTCTTAGAGAGGGGCAGCTAGGTGGTGCAGTGCATAGAGCACCAGCCCTAAAGTCAGGAAGACCTGAGTTCAAATATGGCCTCATAACACTTGACACACTGCTGTGTGACAAAAACAAATATATAGTCTTAGGGAGTACCTGGGAATCACCTCTCTGTGAGATGTTAAATGACTTGGCTAATGTCACATAGCCTGTATGTATGAGAGGCTAGACTTGACCCTTCTGATGCCCAGGCTGATGAGAGAAAGAGAGAGAGAGAGAGAGAGAGAGAGAGAGAGAGAGAGAGGAGAGAGAGAGAGAGAGAGAGAGAGAGAGAGAGAATGAGACAGTCTGCGTGTAGTGCAGAGTAGCAGAGTGCATGGTAATTTGTTACACTCAGTGTCTTTGTAGGCACATGTGTGTACTTATGCCTGGGCACAAGAGGCCAGTCTTCCTCGCTTCTCCTGAATGAGCCCCAGCTAGACCTTTCTATAGTGCTAGAATCACCCTCCAGGGAAATCGCTTTATTTAAGTGGCAGCAAAACTTCTCTCCCCACAGTTGCCTGCTCCCTGAAATTTTACTATTAGAACTTCATTCCTTCGGGTTTTGAAGGCTTTTAGATCTTTCAGAATCTCCTATTAAAAATGTAGATACTCCTGGGACTCCTTCCTGGATAGATAGATGGAAATGCAAATACTCTGAGCTGTGCTTAGCTCACATCTTATTGGGGGTGAGTTGACAGCTAGTTGAGAATAAGATGGGCGATGCTATGGTAGTCGTGGGAAGGAGGGAAGGGGGAGAGGATGGGCTCCAGGGGCCCCAAGAGTGAGGGCAGGACAATGAAAGGGAAGGTAGAAGCCTTTAGAAACGCATCTTGCCCACATTGTAATTTTGCTGAGGATTGGGTCTGTAGAACACCTTTTTCTTCATTTTCCCTGCCTCTTCCCCTACCTTATCTTCCATCTCTCCCCAAAAAATTGGGGCAGAAATTTAACTAATGCTGTGTCCCCTCTTCTCTTCCCTGAAGTTGTCTCCCCAGTGGTCCCAGGTTGAGGAGAAAGGAAGGTGATTAGCTCACCTTTCTCTGACAGACTCCCTCAAAGCTATCACTGGTTCTGTTACTCACTAGCCATGTATCTTTGTGCATATCACAACCTCTTGGGGACTCAGTTCCTCTATCTTTCAAATGAGAGGGTTGGAATCCATCTGGAATTCCACTGTAGGTATGGGTGGTTGATGGAGCCCTCAGGCAGTCTGGTAAAGTTTATGCACCCCTTTCTCAGAGTAATGTCCAAATGCATAAAATAAAATACATGTGATCACAAAGGAAACCGTTTATATTGAAATACAGTTATCACAGCATTTTAAAAAATGCAACAGAAAACAAGCTCACTGACCCCAAGTCAAAAACCTCTGGATTAGATGATCTACTCAGAGGCAGCTGGCGGTGAAGTAGATGGAGTGCTGGGCCTGGAATCAGGAAGATGAGTTCAAATCTAGCCTCAGACACCATGTGACAATCTCAGTTTCTTCAACTGTAAAATGGGGATAATAACATTATTACTAATACATAATAATAATATTATTAATAATAGTATAATAACAGCATCTACCTGGCAAAATTATTGTGAAGATTAAATGAGATAATATTTGTAAGAACCTGAGCACAGTGCCTGGCACATAGTAGGCACTATATAAATCTTTATTCCCCTCTTCTCCCCCTATTACACGAAAACTTTCAGGAAGATGAGTTTGAATCCAGCTTCAGTCATTTATCAGCTGTGTGATCCTGGGCACGCACATCATTTAACTGCTGTCTGCATCAGTGTTTTAATCTGTAAAATGGGGGTAAAATCACCTACCTCATAGATTTACTGTGAGGACCAAGTGAGGTAATATTTCTAAAGTACTTTGCAGACTTTAAGAAAAAAACTACATAAATGCTAATTCTTATATAGATACTTGCTATTATCCCACAAGTGCTAATACCTTGGCTCCCTAAGTATCTTATATTTTACTGCCTTCTATTCATCTATATTTATTCTCATTTTTATTTTGTACATCCTTATATAACACATATGATCTATAATCATTCAAATATTAATTAATTACTATGTGCCAGGCCCTGGGACACAAATAGAAAGAATGAAACAATTTATACTCTCAAGAAGCTTGCATCCAAAGGGATAGACTACACACACACACACACACACACACACACACACAGAGATAGACATACAATAACTGTCTCCTTCATTAGAGTGTAAGCTCCTTGAGAGTAAGGATTGTTTCATCATTCGCATTCCTATCCCTAGTCCCTGGCACACAGTAGGTGCTTGTTGATTGATTGCTGGATCTATATAGCCTCTTTCAGGGTTAAATTTTATGATCCCATGATCTCACTGCAGTCCCTAGTGATGCTTGCCTCTGTCTCTACCTACTCCGGACAAAGTGCTTTTGCCATCTTTCTGGAACTGGAGAAGCAAGCCTATGACTTTGCAGTACAACAAGCTCTGGGGTCTGAACTGACCTTGTAAGTTAGTGTGATTATCCCAGACAGAAAAATTCAGGCACCGAGAAGCATAATAATGATAATAGTTATGATGATGATAGTAATTATCATAATAATCCCTGGCATTTATATTATGCCTTTCTTCCAAAGAGCTCAAAGCACATTTACATCTCTGATCTCTGTTTGTCTAACCCTGGGAGAGAGGGATAGCTCGTTCTATTCATAGGGAAACTGAGGCACCCATTTCACTAATCCCTCCCCCCACACAAACAAAAACTCACTACAACGATGGATGTCTTAGTTCCTACAGACCTTCCTCCCCAATGAAAAAGACCAAACTGGCTATTCCAATGCCCTCTAATCCTCTGCTGTTAAGTTGTCCAACTGAGGGGAAAGAAAGCCTTCCACTCTCTTCCTCTTTTTCTTCTCCTGCCAACCTTCTCCATGTAATTATGGGCAGATATCGCCTTAATACTTCTCTGCTCAAAACTCTTCAGTGGCTCCCTACTATTTATGGGAATGAAGTTCAGATTCCTTTGTCCAACAATTAAGATCCTCTAAATCCTATCACCGGCAGCTAGGTGAAGCAGTGGATGGAGTGCTGGGCCTGGAGTCAAAGAGACTCATCTTCCTGAGTTCAAATCTAGCCTCAGACACTTACTTGTGACTGGGCAAGTCACTTTACCCTGTTTACCTCAGTTTCCTCATCTGTAAAATGAGCTGGAAAAGGAAATGGCAAACTGCTCCAGTATTTTTGCCAAGAAAACTCCAAATGAGGTCACTAAGTGTTGGACGTGACTAAAATAACCGAAGAGTAATGCGCTTCTCATGTAATTCATACGATGTTTTTCTGGGTATGCCTTTGCCCCTATTCCATAAAGACAGGGACCATGGCTTGCTGAAACTTTACACTGCCTAAAAAAGTGCTAACTCTAGCATTTATGTAGTTCTTTAAAGTTTGCAAAGGGATTTGCATACGATCCTCACAATAGGCCTATAAAGTAGATGCGATTATTTTATAGATGATGACTTGGAGGTTACTGTTGCTGAAGGGACTACTATCCTCCCAGTCATCTAGGCTGTGAATCTCACCTCTACTTAGCTTGTTTATATCTTATTCATTTTTAGTTGTTTGCACGTTGTCTCCGCCTTTAGACAAAAAGATATTGTGGCCCCTGTTTTTAGAGACCAGAGACTCTCTTTTGCTTTTTTTTGTATCCCCAGCACTTAGCACAGTGCCTGGCACATATTAGGTGCTTAATAAACGTTTATTGACTTGTTGATTTGCCCAGGGCCCCATAGCTAGTAAGTGTCTGAAGCAGGATTCAAACTTGGGTCTTCCTGACTCCAAGTCCAACATTCCACCCATGGTGCCACCTACCAGCCTCTCACCTGCGGCTCCGAGAAGCTGTAGCACGTGCAGAGGCCACGCTCTGGTAAAACCATTTCGGCAGACAGGCACTAGGTTGAGGGTAACTGACAGGCTTCAAATCCATTGGCAAGTTAGGGAGATGTCTACCCCAACTGTGTGAAGACTTCCCCATTGGAATGAGTGGATGAGAGCATCGTTCCAGTGGCCATGGAGGCAGCTGAAGAAGGCACTGTGGAGCACTTAGAGCTTGGTCAGGCATCGAAGACTCTAAGGTCATCATCTACTGCATCCTGGCTCATCACCAGTTGTCTTGACTCTTGTCTTACCACTAGACTCTGATGACCCTGGACGAGAGAGTGAGTCTGAGGACTCTGCCTCACTTAAATCCAACTCACATACAGATCAAGTCATCACCCTGTGACGTCATCAGTCCTCTTTGAAAATGCAGCACGAGGGACAGTAACGATTGGCTTAATGCATGGCACAATGTTGTTGTTGTTTAGTTGTCTCAGTTGTGTTTGACTTTGTGACTCTATTTGGGGTTTTCTTGGCAAAGATACTGAAATGGCTTGCCATTTCTCCAGCTCATTTTATAGATGAGGAACTGAGGCAAACTGCATTAAGTGACTTGCGCAGGGTCACACAGCTAGTAAGTGTCTGAGGCCGGAGTTGAATTCAGGAAGATGAGTCTTCCTGGCTCCAGGTGCCATGCTCTATCCTCAGGATCACCTAACTGCCACACAGTAGGTGCTTAATATACATTGAACCAAATTGACTGTTAGTTATTGTGGTGGTTATCTCACCAGAGAGGCATATTATCCAAGATGCTCATGAGACACATTCCTAGTAGGTTCCAGCGACTAGTTATTAGAAACAAAATGGTCGGCCTAGCCTTAGCCGTCTCTCCTTCTAATTTTCCCTTCTAATCGATTCCCTAAGACAGAAGGATGAGAATAGGCAGCTCCATCCACTGATGCTATTATCTCTGGTTTATCCTACGTGTATCTTGTTTGTACATAGTTGTTTATATGTAGTCTCTCCACCATTAGACTATGAGTTCTTTGAGAGCAGGGACTGGTTTTTGTTTGTTTGGTTGGTTTTTGGCTTTTCATTATATCCTCAGTGCTTAGCATAGTGCCTGGAACATAGTAGGCACTTTGTAAGTGTTGCCTCGATAGTTCCATGGGTGGACAAATGACCAACGACACTCATTGGGCAGGATTAAAAGAGGAAACCAGATCATGGACAACACTCAGAAGAGAAAGGATGGGTGAAGAAGATCAATGCCAGGCGTGCCCTGCCTCCTTGTCTTCTGTGAGATATTGCTAGTAGCTTTCTAGGAAGTAGGGAGGGCACAACCTGCTGGCCAGTTCTATTAAATGGAGCAAATCTTTCTTTGTTTTGGTGCCTCCAGGCCCCCAAGAGAGTCTTCATCCGCCACTGCCTTCTGGGGCTGGGCCACAGAGGAGCTAGGGATAGGAGAGTTCTTCCCAGGGGAAGACTTTCCTTGAAAGAAATCCCTTTGTGTCACATTGAAGGTTGCCTTACTTTCATGTGGCAAATGTGTCTTGGCAGCTCACTACATTGCTTTGAGTATGTCATTAAATTAGGTATTTGTGAAGGGGGATTTTCCTAGCCCTTGAGGTGGTGGTGATGGGGGGGTGGGGTGTGTTTTCCCATGTAGTCCTGACCAGGCACATAGGAGTCACTTCTAGGTGGGGAGAGAAGGAGTCACCAGCAACTTAAGCTGGGGGAGAGAAGAAGAAGCAACAGAAACGGGTGCTCTCTCTTAACTGGAGCCCTGCTTTTCCACTTAACTGGAGTCTCTGTTTAGCAATTTCAGGGCAGTCAGCAGGGAGGGGTTTAGGGGGGTAGGGTGGGGAGGCAGAGAAGGAAGGGGAAAAAAATTCCACCCGCCCGCCCGTCTGGCAAGAGTTCAGAAAGCTCTCCAACTCACACATCTGGTTCTTATATTTCAAAGTTAATTAGTCATATTGAGACTGTCTGAAGATAAATTTATCATCCAGAAAAAACACAAACAGTTTGAAAAATGAAAGGAAGTGAGGTGACATGGTTTGACGTTTAAATAAATCATTTTAACATGATTAAAAAACTTGTCCTGTCTGACACCCAGCACTCGGGTACTTTGTAAAGACTTTTTGACAAAGACAAGTCCCTGTTTGGTATACAAAGCCCACGCCATTCAATTACGCAGAATAATCTTTGGCCAATTACTTTCCTGAGTGACTACTGGGGAGAGCCAGCTCACACACAGCCGGACCTGCTGCTGCTCTCTGGGGCCGGAGCAGGGCTGCTGTGGCAGCTGGGCTGCAGGGGCCTGCACCAGCCGACCTGGGATTGTGACTCACCACTATCTGGGCCTGTTTAGTCATACGGGGTTTAAAATTAAGGGGGAAGGGGGGAGAGGGAGGTACATGCAGGGGAAGATGCTGCAGGAGGGAAGGGAGTCAATTGGAAATGAAATGTGCTGCATTTAGAACAAGGCGACACCTCTACCCGCCCCCCCCCCCCCAGACCTGCTTAGTTTATCTGGGAGGGACCTGGAGGGCTGACTGGGGTGGGGATCAAAGAGGGAGCGGGGTGGGGGTGGGGGTGGGGGGGAAGCGGTTTCTGAGAAGTCAGGGTAACTTCAAGGCAAGTCCCAAATCTCTTTCTTTGGATGGCTGTTAGGTTGGGGCAGAAAGTTCTTTCATGGCTTAAAAAAAAGACATTGGCTTTGGGTGGAAGGAAAGAAAGAAGCATTTATTAAGTGCCTACTATGTGCCGGGTACTGTGCTAAGTGCTTTAAAATATTCTCTCATTTGATCTTCACAAAACCCTTGGAAGTTGACGGTATTATTATATCTATTTTATAGGTGAGGAAACTGAGGTAGAAATTAAGTGACTTGCTCAGGGTCACACAGCTAGTAAGTGTCTGAGGCTGGATTTGAACTCAGATCTTCCTGACTCCAGGTCCAGTGCTCTATTTACTGCACCACCTAGCTGCTGAGGACTTGGGTTCAAATCCAAGCACTGTCATTTGTTATTATTATTAATTATTAGCTATAAATAGCTAGCATTTATTAGTGCTTTAAAGTTTGTGAAGTGCTTGACATATTGTATCCCATTTGATTCTTACAACAACCCTGGGATTATTTACTGTCTGTGCGATCGTAGGTAAGTCACTTCTCTAGGTCCCAGTTTCTCCTCTGTAAAATGAGGAGTTGTACTAAATCGTCTCTAAGGCCCCCTCCTACTTCTAAATCTATCATCATCTGACCTAAAAAAATAAAACGTCTTCCAAAAGTCAGACATGCATGTTTGGGACCATATCCTTCCCATATCCCAGGGACAAAGATGAGAGCTCTGGCTTAGGTGTCTTTACCCTGTGTAGCCCGGGGAATTTTCATATTTTCATTTCATTTTCATATTTCATTTTCATTTTTCAATTTCAAGCTGAGAGGCACTTTAAAGATTATCCAGTTAAGGTGGCACGGTGGGTAAAGCGCTGGGCCTGAAGTCAGGAAGACTCATTTTCCTGAGTTCTAATCCAGCCTTGGATGCTTACTATCTGTTGGACCCTGGGCAAGTCATTTTAACCCTGTTTGCCTCAGTTTCCTCATCTGTAAAAATGAGCCGGAGAAGGAAATGGCAAACTTCTCCAGTACCTTTGCCAAGAAAACCTCAAATGGGGTCATGAATAGTCAGACACAATTGAACAACAATAAATCTCCTCAGTCTACAAATAAAGAAACTAAGGAATAGAAAAGGGAAATGCCTTACTCAAAGTCATGTAAGTAGTAACTGGTATCAATGGAATTTGGTTCCAAATTCAAGGAACCTTCCACTAAACCATACTGTCTGTGTGTTAAAAAAAAAAAAAACTGCTATTTTCCTAGGCTTGACTGTGGCCAGATGAGGGTGATAAGGTCCAAAACTTATTTTTTCATGAGTTCTTATTGAGTTTTCATCATTGGCCAATCTAGAAGCCTACTTACTCCACTAGACTCTGCCTTGCAAGGGCCCTAGACTTCTGCTTTATCCCAACCCAATGTAACAGTCCACTGGAACCCAGCACCTCTGTCTGGAAGCTGTGGAATTGCAAGGTGGACCCTAACTAAGGATTCTGGAGTCGGGGGCAGAGTCATTTGAGCTTGGGGACTAGGGAAAGAACATGAGGATGATGGGCCCTGGAAGAAGGGTGCCATGGTAACAGGACCCTGTGGGGATGGAGAGGTGGATTGGGGGCCTCACCTGCCCCAACAGGTCCCCTAAAGAGCGTGTGTATCACCTCACTCCCGTGTTAGAGTCCAAAGGCAAAGCTTTGATCATCTCATTATAGAACTCTGGACCAGGCATTCCTAGACATCTCAAGGCCTTCTCAAGTTGTGCCCAAGGCCAGGTTGCTCTTGGGAGATTTTCCATGTGCCTTTCTGTCTGTTCTTTGGTTTGGTTCCCATTGTAGGATTAGAGTGATGTAATGTAACATGAAAGTTTTCTCCTATTAGCAATTTGGTCTCATCACTTTTGCTAATAGGATAACAAGAGGTGCTGGTTATGGTGCAAAAGTCTCATCAAGTTGGTAATTTTCACTGTAACATGTTAGCAATCTGTCACTATTTGTTTCTGGTAATACTGTGTAAAAGTCTGATTAGATCAGGGGCTTTCATTTCTAGCCACGTGATCAGACCTCTGTCTCTCTCTGGTTTGGCCGGTCTCCTTCTCAGTATCTCTCCACCTCTGTCTTTCCCTCTCTCACCCTTTCTCTGGGAGTGACCATCTCTCCTTCCTTTTTTTTCTTTTCTTCCCCCCCCTCCCCGCCTCTTTCATAAAGTACACTGGCAGGAGCCAGGAGACCTGGATTCTAATTCTGGTCCTGCCTCTCAGTACCTGGGTTACCTCAGGTAAGCTGCTTTTCCTTTTTGGGTCTTTGCTCCCTCATGCGTTAAAAGAGGGGGCTGTATGAAATGATCCCTGACAGCTTTAACATTTTCTATGATTCTATAATGGACTTAGATTAGTCACGCATCATCTTGACCTTTCTTGCCTCTGGACATCATTCACGTAGGCTATCCCCCATGCCTGGAATGTAATCATTCCACATCTCTTGAGATAGGCTAGACAACCTCTGAGCTCCATTCCAGCTCTGAGACTGTTAGGATAATTTTCTCTGCCCCTGATGAGCCCTGACTGTTGAGATTTACCACATTTGATTGGAAGGAAATATTCTGTGTTAAAGGAGACCTTTTGTACAAAGTCTAAAGTTAAAATCTTTTGGCAATGTATTGTTTCTCTAGATCAGGGCCCCAGTGAGTGCAGAGGCCAACCCCCACCCCCATATTCTTTGGGACTTCTCTTTCCCAGGCAGGGCAGCTAGGGCTCTAAAGTCAGGCCACTTCTAGGAGGTGAGTCATCCTAACAGCTGAGGTTGTCCAGCCTCAAGGGCCTCACCAGAGCCTCTAGAGCTTATCAGGAGAAATCAAGAGATGCTTACCCTTAGAACCCTGGGCTGGCAGATGGAGAGGGCCCTGTGCTAATGGTCTTGTGTCTAGGCAGCAGCTGTCAGCCACAGGAGCCTGGTCCATAAATAGCTATCTCCGGGCAAGGTGAGTTGCTCTAGCCTTCTCCACAGCAGCTTCGGGGTGTCTGTCCTTCAGCACCCTTTGGCATAGCTGCCAGCATAGCTGAGAGTAATCTGGGCAAAAATGGTTCCTTCTCCCAGTGGGTTACTGGACCCAGGCTGGGAGTGTGGCATGGGAGCCGTACATCTGATGTTTTGGAATTACAGGAGGCAGCTTGAGTGTGAGAGCCAGTGTTGATGTAATGAAGAAAGCCCTGGCCTGGGAGATAGGAGGCCTGCGTTCTACCAGCTATCTGTGTAGGGAAGGAACACTGAACTCTGAGCAACAGGATGGATCAGAGGGTATGGTATTGGAAGGGACCATGATATCCATCCAGTCTTTACAGATGGGGAAAATGAGGCACCAGAGATGGGGTTTGAACTTGAGTTGTCTGAAGCCAGGGTCCTCTTTCCACTGCAGTATGCTGCTTCCCATCACAGAGCCCAAGTTTGAATATCAGTTCTGCTCTTTACTGTCTCTGTGACCTTGGGCCTTAGTTTCCTCCTCTATAAAATGACAGGGTTGGCCTCATCCTTATGAGCCTCTCCAGCTCAGTCTCTGAGGCTCCCCTTTACCTGCTAGACCTCAATTGATGGACCTTCCTGCATGTTAGTACCAAACCAAGAAGACAAAGTGGGGCTGGAGTGCTCTCCCTAGATGACAGAACAGAGGTGCCCGTGTGGGCCCTGGGAGAAAATGGGCCACTATTCCGGGTCAGAGATCCTCCAAGACTTAACAGTCATGAGCCAGATGCCTGGCGTGTGGAGGAAGAAACCAACAGCTAACAGACCTAGCACAGAAATCTGGATGCTTAGTGGGTAAAATGAATATTCAAATTCTTGCAGAAAAAGGTGGAGGGGGGAGGAGGAAGAGAAATATTTGACTTTGGTGCTAGTTAGAGTTAAGAGGTTTGTGCGCTGGTTTTCTCTCTGTCAAAACCTTCCAGCTAATTGTCCAAAGCCTCCTTGATTGCTTCGGGGAAACCGCCAGCCTGCCTTTGAAGCCTCTGAACAGTCTCATCATGCCTTGTTGAATAATAAACATTGTTCATATGGAGAGACAACCTGTCCACATAGTCCTGAGCGAGGGGTGGAGTCAGCTCTTTTACAAAGGAAAGAACCACTGCCAAGTCCCCCTACCCTGCTCTTGCTGGACTTGGGAAAGGTCATGGTTCTGAACTGCACCAGCCTCAGGACCATTCAACGCTCCTCCAGGTCACTTGGTCTCCAGCTCTGTCTGTCTTTGTCAATTAGTTTTTTTTTGGTTGTTTCATGTGTAAGCTGCCTGTTCCTGTAGGATCCTGCAAGTAAAATGGGACACGATTTTCTTACTTAGTTCAAAAGATCAGAGGATTTGGAAATAGAAGAAACCTTAGAGGTCAACCAGTGCAATTTCCTAATTTTGCCAAGGCCCAGAGAGAGGAAATGAGTTGCCACACAAGTAATATCAGAGTCAGGATTCAAACCCAGGTCTTCTGGTTTCATACCCAGTACCATAAATGGGCAAGTGGAAAACCATGGGCTGGGAGTAAGGAAACCTGGTTTTAGACCTATCTGAGCCACTAATTAACTTTATGGCCTTAACTAGAAGGAACAGAGGCATCAATTGGCATGAAAAATTGGCTTGGTCTTTTTTAAAAATTTTTTATTTATTTTATTCTGAACTTAAATAAAACAAGCATTTCCACAACATAGTAGAATAGAAAAAAAAGATGATTGCACATGAAACTGGAAATCTATTGTGTACAACTTGCTATTCCTTTTAAATATATAATGAAGTTACTATGTAACTTTCTTTTTTCCCTTTTTTTCTTCACTGCACCCCACCCCCGCCCTATAGATGGCTACTATTAAGACACAAATATGAATATGTGTGTGTGTTTGTGTATATATATATATGTATATATATATATGTACACATACTATATATATAAACCATTCTGTATATACTTCTATTTTTTTGATCTTTTTCTGGATGTAGATAGTGTCTTCCTTCATATGTCCTTTGCAGTTATTTGAGTATTGAAGTATTCTTAAGTCCCAGTCCTTCTAAATGTCTCCAGGCCCGAGTTTCCTCATTCATCAAATGACAATAATAACATTTGTCCAGTCGCTTTTCTTTCCAGAGGTGGGATCCTAGGAGTACAGAATATCACATGTGCTGTCAAATTTGGTTAGTTTTGCTGAACTATATTTCCCTCCCCCACCCCCAACCTGTTTTTTTTTTAATTATTTGTTACAAAGAATGATTAATTGAGTAGGTAAGAGAAGGGAAAGGTATTTGGAATTGAAGGTGATATAAAAGCAAAGGGTTATAAATAAAAATTAAAAAATTAGTAATCAGTAACCAATATAACCTTTAAAATACTCGCCCAGCTCATCTTAGAGTTAGCATCTCAAAGTTGGAAGGGACATTGGGTCAGTGCCAATCCTTACCCAAAGTCTGAAAGCTTGAATACCGTCTATGATATTTCTTTGACTTGGCACTGCCTTGAATGAACTTTCTCTTCCCTTCCACTTTAGAATTTCCTCCAAATCTTAGCCCAACTTTGCCTTCTATACAATGCCTTTCTTGATCACCCCATCTGCCAGCGCCTTCCTTCCATGCAAATGATCGTCTCTTTTGTATATACCCCTGTGTGTGTGTTGTCTCCCCCACTAAATAGGTCCCCAAGGGCAGGAATTGCCTCTCTTTTTTCTTCATATCCTTTGTACCTAGCACAGTGCCTGGCGCATAGTAGGTGTGCTTATTGAGCGATTGCACAAATCCTTGCTGATTGACTCACCATCCACGAGATGGGCTTATCTAGTGTTCTGGGGAAAGACTGAAAGATTCCAGCAATGATGGCTTTGGTAAAATGTGAACGTAAAATGAGGTGAAGACGTGATAACAATTCAAACATACCAGGAGCTCTCTAGACTGATAATAGCTGATGTTTATGGGATACTTTAATATTTACAAAGTGCTTTTTACACATGACCTTATTTGGCCTTCAGAACTGAGGTAGGTGCCACAGGTATTATTATGATTATTTATTTTCATTTCACTGATGAGAAAACCGAGACTCAGAAAGCTTGGATGACTAAATGACTTGGCCACGATCACCCAATTAATGTTGTTGGGATTCAAAACTAGATCTTTCCAAATCTGAGTCCAATGTTTTCCATCATACCATGTGGCAAGTTATTAATTAATATCTGATAGGCGATGGGGAACCTCCTGCTTTAGTTTAGAATGTCCTCTCAGTATTGGTGGGCAAGGCTAGGATTCTAGATGTCTCACTTAACACTGGTTGATGTTTTTTTTTTCAGTATTATAAGATCATCTATTAGGAATCAGAAGGAAATTTAGAGGTTTTCTGGCCCACCCCCTCCTTTTACAGATGAGGAAACTGAGTCCCAGAGAGGTTGAGAGATGTGCCCAAGGCAACGCAGTTAGAAAGTAGCAGTACTGGGATATAAATCCACAGTCCTTTGACTACAGATCTGCTTCTCTTTCTGCTGTATTGTGCTGCCTGCGATGCTTGACTCTTTTGCCCTCTAATGAATTGTTTCACACCTCTAATGTTTCCTGGGTTCCTGTAGCATCTGTGGTTCACACCACACAGGTTTGCAAATTCTCAGATAGATTTGTGATATCATCAGTTTGGGAGTCCCATTCACAATCGACCTGTGCCTTTTGGACTCTTGTCGATTTTGTTCCTTCAGTTAGCCATGGAGAATTCACCCAACATGCCTGGAGGCCTGCCTTGCATACTTCTGAAGTCTCACGGGTGTGAGAGGAACACCCTGGCTGTCAGCCTTTATCCCTCACCGTTGTCTAGTCTTATATTAACAGCAATAGTGTTTTAAAAACAACTTTGAATGAATAAGTTATTTTGTCTTATAAATACCCAAATTAATTGTAAAGGACCTATGAAGAAAGACTCTATCTGCATCCAGAGAAAGAACTGATAAATAGAAGTATGTATAGAATAGTTGTACATACACATACACATACACACACCTATTTGTGTCTAATGGTAGTCATCTCCGGGTGGGGGGAGAGAAGGAAAAAAAGGAAAAAAAAAAGAAGTTTATATGATAATTTTATTGTATATTTGAAATAAGTAGCAAGTTGTACATAGTAGACTTGAAGCTTCATGAGCAATCACCTTATTAAAATTATATGATGTTATAGAAATGCTTGTTTTATTCCATAAATTAAAAATAAAACAAGTAAATAAAAAAGAAAAGAAAGAGATTATAAAGAATTGAAAAAAAAATAGTCGTATTTTGACCGAATGACTCAGGTGATGGACCTGTTCAGAAGACCTGGGCTCCTGTCCTGCCTCCAACAGTTACTAATTGTGTGAAACACTGGCCAGCAAAACTTCTCAGTTGCCTCATTGCTATAATGGGGAAAATGAGCCACATTCCTATCTTACTGTGCTAGTGTGGGCTTCAAATAATACACATGAACAAAGGGCTTTGAAAACCTTAAAGTGTTGTCAAAATGTCAGCACTTGATTTTCGTACATGCTCATGACTACACTGATGTGGGGCTCCCAGTGTGGAAATTTCCTCCATGGATGCAGATTAACAACTACTCTACAGCCAATGGGGTCTTAGAGAATTGCTTGAGAGCATGGAGAGATTAAAGTTCTTGATCATGGTCATGCAGCAGGTATGTGTCAAAGGTAGGACTCTAACCCAGGTTTTCCTCACTCTGAGACCAGTTTCAATCCTCCATGTGCAGCTACGTAGCAGAGTGGATAGAGCACTAGTCCTGGAATAAGGAAGACTTATCTCCCTGAGTTCAAATCTGGCCTCAAACACTGACTAGCCATGTGACCCCAGGCAAGTCACTTACCCCGGTTTACCTCAGTTTCCTCATCTGTAAAATGAGCTGGAGAAGAAAATGGCAAACCACTCCAGTATCTTTGCCAAGAAAACCCCCAATGGAGTCACAAAGAATTGGACACAATAGAAACGGAATATTACTACACTGCTTCTCCCTGTTATTTATAATAGCACTTGAAGGGTTTGTGACCCTCTTACGTGCACTGTTTCATTGGTCTCTCAAACAACCCTAGGAAGCAGGTACTACCTGGTGACCTCTTAGAATTGGAATCAGGCAGACCTGAATTCACAGACTGCCTTAGATGCTTGCTAGTTTTGTGACTGGGGACAAGTCACTTAGCCTCTCAGCCTCAGTTTCCTCATCTGTAAAGTGAATATAATAATAGCATCTACCACAAGGGGTTTTTGTGAGGATCAAATAAGACAATCTTGGTAAAGTGTTTTAGAAAACTTTGTCATTGTTATTCGGTTGTACCAGTTGTGTCCATCTCTCCACGACTGCATTTGGGATTTTCTTGGCAAAGATACTGGGGTTGTCTGCCATTTCCTTACCCAGCTCGTTTTATAGATGAGTAAACTGAGGCAAACAGGGTGAAGTGACTTGCCTGGGGTCATGTGGCTAATAAGTATCTATGGTCACATTTGAACTCAGGTCTTCCTGATTCCAGGCCTGGTGCTGTAACCACTCTACCACCTAACTGCCCATTTAGAAAATTTAAAGCATTATAAAAAATGTCAGTTACTATTATTACCCCACTTTTACATATGAGAAAACTGAGACTCAGAGAAATTAAGTAATTTGCCCATGGCCCTATAGCTAGTAATTGTTAGGGGCAAGATTTGACTCAGGGTCCTCTGATTGTTAATGTAGTGCTCATTGTCTGCCACTACTGGGCCAGGCACTGTACTTGGCACTGAGAATACAAAACCTGAAGCGAAATAGTCCCTGTGTTTACGTTAGAAAGGGGAAGAAAACATGCACATAGTTAGGGATAAACTGAACACATGTGAAATGTAAGGTAGTACAATCTTGGAGAGTGACCTGATCATTCCTGGAGGGCCTAGATCTTAGTTTTGCCAGAGAATCCCCAAGTTGAGCTTTTTGAATCTAGTGTGTTTGTCAACGACTCCTTTCGTGGGCCTCTCCCTAGAGCAAACTCTGGTTGGGTTGGATTAGTTGAGACGTTCCAACACTATGCTCCACAAATTGCTAGGGAAATTATATCCCTGTCATATTTGAACACTTTGAAATAGGAAAGAATTACTTTATAAGGTGCTCCCTCCCCTTCCCACACTCCTGCCACCCCTTCCTTTAAATGGTTGAAGTGAGCACAGTGTTTTCGAGTAATTTCTTGCCACTTGATTCGGTGAAACTTAACTTCAAGTGTCTTTCCAGAGCCCTTCATAGAAAAGTAATTGTGTAATTAGCTATAAATTAGTAAAAAATTATGCTAATTACTTCCAGGTGTGACATATTTTATGCTTAAAAACAAGGAAGAGAAATAAAGGGGCTGTCACCACGACTCTAAGCAAAGATTAGCCTGGGCAGTTTGACAGTCTGATGTGCACATTTACTTAATGTTATTTTTTCTAATTATGTAATTTCTGAATAAGTACAAACAGACCTGAAAACAAAAGTACAACAGACAGAATCCAGATATTCATGTATATATGTGTATTTATATATTTATGATTATATTAATCAGAAGAAACCAAGAACGGTTTGCTTCTCATTTATCTTTTCAAATACATTAGTGGGGAGGGGATGTGAGAGCTGGGGGAAGGGGAGGGGATGTGAGAGCTGGGGGAAGGGGAGGGGATGTGAGATCTGGGGCAAAGGGAGAGAGTTTTCTGTTGGCATAGGTGGTCAGAGAGGTCTATAGGCTTTTTGGTGGGGTGCTCTGAAAGATAGGCGATTTGAGCTATGATTTTGTTCATATGTAGGGACACATGGATGGCCCCTCCAACTAAGGCAGACGCAACCTATCTTTGTCTTAGTAGATAAATTCTAGGGAGTTGCCTGAAGCCTATAGAAGGGGAATGCCTTGCTCAGTTGTGACACAGCTATTCCAATGTTCTTGATTTCCAAGACCAGTACTCTAGCTACCCTGCCAGCTGCTTTTTCTTGGTGAGGTGATTCACTTAGAAATAGGCTAATTGGTACACTGTAGGCTCAAGTTTTCTGTCTCCTTCACACTGCCTTCCACTGCACTTCAAGGCCTTTTTATTCAGGATAGTGTCTGTACTCAAGGGTAGGGGTAGGCTACAGTCACAGAGCAAAGCTATCTCCTCTCACTTGATTTCTTTTCAAACTATGTTGTGAAAGTCAGGCTTTGTTATGTAGTTAGTGGCAAAAGCATTAGAAACCCAGGAAAACTGGGCTGCAGTTTGAGGATTAGACCAGGTGACCTTTATGGCCCCCTAGCTCTAAATGTCTAGAGATCGAGCCCTGGGCCTTGTGCCTTGATGATTTTTGTCAGCTTCTTGGAAATACCATTTCATGCTTGGGACTAGCAGAGGGAGCCTTGCCTGCCCTCTGGCCCATGATTATCTCTTTTCACCCTCTCTAAATTGGTGATTGAATGATTCAATGACATTGATTAAATGCCTACTATGTGCATGTCTTTGGAAATACGAAGATTAAGCATTCATTCTTTCAACAAATGTTTATTAAGTTACGGCTTTGACTTGGAGAGATACAAAGTCTGATAAAATATAGTTCCTGCCCTCAGGAATCTTACGGTCTAGTAAAGGGATAAGATGCAAAAACATACATGATAAAAGCATTAGAGGGTTGCAAAACTAGATATTTTGAGAAATGAGTGGGTTACCTACTAGGGCTATCAGGGAAGAACTCATGGAACAAACCTACACACATTTCTCCGCCCCCACCTCCGCAGGGTGGAGTGGGGCCTAACCCCCTTTGTACCACTTGGGTCTCTGGAGAGGGGAAGGAGACTAGGTTCACAGCTTAGCTAAGTTCATATCTAGTATTATTCCACAAAGCTCTAAGTCCAAATCTCCTCCTTCCCCCCTCCCCACCTCCCCACCCAGGCTCAATTCCCAGGCACCCTGGATTCTCAGGGCTTCCCTGCTGGGCTGGGCTGGAATCCTGCCTCCAAGGTTATCCAGTCTGGAGTCCAGGTCCAGTGATTCCACCCCTATGTCTAGAACTGAAAAGGATAAATGAAAGAAAACAAAACCCCAAACCCTCTTCTCAGAGTTTCACGGCCTAAAGGGAAGGTAGAAAGTAGCCCTTCCACCTATCCAGCTTAATTTATGGTGCCTTTGTCATGGGTAAACTGGATAGTCACTCTTTTGGACACTGCTAGAGAGAGAGGGAGAGAGAGAGGGAGAGAATGAGGGAGGGAGGGAGAGGGGGAGAGACAGAGAGAGACAGAGACAGAAACAGAGAGAGAGACAGAGACAGAGAGACACAGAGAGAGAGAGAGAGAGCGAGGGGGGGTGGAGAGAGAGAGACAGAGAGATAGAGAGACAGAGAGAGAGACACACACACAGAGACAGAGAGACACACACAGAGAGACACACAGAGACAGAGACATACAGAGAGACACAGAGAGAGACACAGAGAGAGAGAGAGAGACAGACAGAGAGAGAGAGAGAGACAGAGACAGAGAGACAGAGAGACAGAGAAAGAGAGAGAGAGACACAGAGACAGAGAGAGACAGAGAGAAAGAGAGAGAGAGAGAGACAGACAGATATATAGAGATAGAGAGAGAGACAGAGATAGAGAGACAGAGATAGACATAGAGCTAGAGAAAGACAGAGCTTTTTCCAGTCTGGTAGTTCCATACATGTAGCTAGTGGAAGGGACTGCTTCCATCCATATGGTTAGGGAATGGAAAACATTTTCTCTCAGAAGCAGGTCCCTGGAGTCTCTCATATGGGTGTCTCCATGTTAGGTGATCTGCACATGCACATAGTAAAAGCTTTGTAACATTAGTGCTCTGCTTTATGTCACATTGTCCATTAGACTAGGTGACCTCTGTGGTCCTCTAGCTTTAAATGTCTAGAGATACAGTGTATACTATGTACACATATTGGATGTTTAATAAATATTTGTTGAAATGAATTTTGGGATATCCAGCAATTGATTCCCCTTTTTCCTTCTTTCTTCTGTTGCTACCATATTTGGATGCCTAATTCTGGCATCGACTGTCTTCCCTTCTTACCTCTGCTTTCATGCGTACACTATAGACTATAAATCTGAAGTGTGTGGTGGTACGCGAACTTTTAAACAAGCCTGTCTTCCTCTTCAGAGACCTAGTATCAGAAGGGACCTTAGGGGCCATCTAGCTCGATACCTTAATTTTACAGATGAAGAAATTGTGCAATGACTTTGGTGATGACTTGTCAGATAGCATAAAAGTGGTGAGTAGCTGAGCTGGGATTTGAACTTATCTCCTCTGGTCTTAGACTTAATTTCTACTGTCCACATTGGTCCTTAGGCCAATTTGGAATGGATTAACTTGGGTTTTCTTGAAATTGATTCTACTATCCCCAAATCTCTCACTCAGGAAAATTTCTGACTGGGGTTCTGCCTATATTCTTATATAATCCCTGGTTAGCTGGATATCTTTTTGTTTTGCATTGATTCTCTATTTTCTTTACTCCCCAACAAAGGAAAAACAGGAAAATGTAAACTGTTAAGAAACTGTATAAACTAAAAAATAGAATGCCACTACTCCAACAATACACAGAGAGAAATTTTAATCTCTACTTTTCACAGAGGTGGAGGAGAAGGGAAGAAAAGGAGCCAAGAAGGGGTTCTCCGTATGTTCTCAGGCTGCCACTAAGTGTGGAGTGCAGAGGTGGGAGCAGAGACAAGTGGGTCAGAGATCCAAGAGCCCTTTGGGTTATGGGAAGAGCTCTAGGGAAATGAGTTAATCAGTTAGAAGAGAATCAGTGGTCCAGCCAAGTCCAATTCAATTTCAATTCAATAAATATTTATTAAGTGCCTACTATGTGGTAGACACTGTGCTCAGTGCTCAGGGTACAGAAAAGAAGCAATAGATAGTTCCTGCCCACAAGGGGCTTATAATTTAATGGGGGAGACGACATATGAACAAGTATATAAAAAGCAAGCTATATACACAGTATAAATAGGAAATAATTAAAAGGAAGAAAGCACTGAAATTCAGAGGGATTGGGGAAGGCTTCCTGTGGAGGGTGGGATTTTAGTTGGGACTTAAATGAAGTCAAGGATGTCAGTAGTTAGAGCAGAGAAGAGAGGGCATTCCAAGCATGGGGGACAGTCAGAGTAAACGTCCAGAGACAAGAAATGGAGTGTCTTGTTCGTGGAACCAGTGTCATGGGATCAAAGTCCAGTGTTCTATTTGCTGGATTCCTAGAATCAGGGACATTAGAGCTAGGTAGGACTTTGGAGAGCATCTAGCCAATGCTTTCATTTTACGAATGAGGAATCTCAGAGCCAAATCAGAGAAGTACCTTTCTCACATTCCCAAAGCTAATAAGAACTTGGGTCTTCTGAGTTTTAGGCCCAGAGCCTTTTCCATTTACTCCACATTTCATCTCTCAGTTAAACAATCTTTCTTTTTTAGTGGACCCCTCTCAGGTGGAGGTACCCAATGGGACTAGGAACCAGCTGCTCCCCCCTTCAGGATATTTCACACATTTACCATCCCACCCATGGTTCCCATACCACCCTCAGAGGCTAAGGGGTATGGACAGAGATGAAGAGCCAGCTTTCTATGACTTTATCTATCGCACTTCAATTAAAAGTGTATTTGATTGGGAGCTTCATGAAGGCAGGAAGGAAGGTCTTAGCTAAACTATGTGTTTCCCCTAAACTAAGCACAATGCTCTGCACAGAGCAAGTTACGGTGTTGAACCATGGTTGTTCAGTCATGGTTGAATTCAAGCGGGAGGGAAGCCCTACCTGCCTGACCATCCTCAGATACATTTTACAGAGTTGGTTTTAAAGAAGAGACAGCTGGGGTTACAATAATCCTGTCCTGCCTACAGTAGCTGCCCAGTCAGCTCGTGTGATGGGATATCACTCTGCCCTCTACCTTCCAGTCTCCTAACATGCTGGACAGTAGGTCAGTCCTTGAATCACTTAATTTAAACTGACATGGAGTATTTATAAATGTCCTAATGGGCAGCCGAGTTAAGGTTCAAATCTTGGTTCTGTCCCTTTCTAGCCATGTGACTTTAGGCTAGTCTCTGAAACTCAATTACCTTACCTTATCTATAAAATAGGGATAATGATACATGTGCTATCTACCTCCTTAGCATTATATGTTATAAATTAAAAACATATATTACATATTAAATTTAAAAATTAAACAAAAATAATACAAATGAAGGCATCATTTCTTTGTCATTTAAAAAATAAATGGGGAAAATATTTATGAGTTTCTGTAGTTTGAATAACATCTCTAGTAAAATTTAAATTGTTCACACAAAACTTCATTTTTAGGTAGGGTTAGGATCAGGGTTATGGTTGGTGTCAGAGGCTTAGGGTAAGAATTAGTGTCAAAGGCAAAATTAGGGTTAGGGTTAGTGTTGGAGGCATGAATTAAGTATATATATCTTTTTGCACATATGACAATTTTATATATGCGCACATGTAATCCCCCTTCCCTCCCCCCTCTGCCACCCCAACTTGGCTCCTGCCCTTCTTCATGGCATGGTTGCACTTTGCCTGTGGGAACCAAGAAAGACAGTGGGCAAACAGAAGTGCCAAGGTGTGGTAGTAAGGCTCTAGGGACTGAGAGTGGATGTGCCATACCTCCTGACCACTGGGAATGAGAACCAAAGGTCCTCAGGTCAGAGAGATCCCAGACTAGGATGGGAGTAGGCTGCTATCTTTTCTGGGGCCTGCTGTTGAATCTGTTCCATCTACTTCTTGATGAGCAAGTTGTAGCAAGATTTAGTAGCTGGAGTTCCCTGCTGATACAGGGCACTGGGCAGAAAAACCAAGAGTCCCAAGTTCATGCCTCATGCCATAGGGAGAAGGAACTATGTTTCAGGTCTAGAGTACTGGAATCTTCATCTGATGACTAGACTGGAAGGATCGCACATGCCAGACCTAACCAGGGAACTGGTTTTTTTTTTTTTTTTTTTTTTTTTTTACTGAAACAAGGTCGATCACTTGTCCCTTTTCTACTCCTGGGACTTGGCAGAGACCACTTATTCAGGACCCTCCTATACAACTGGGCAGGTTGTTCAACAAAGATGTGTTCAGGAGTCCTCCAGCACAAAATGAAACAAAACATTTCTTTTTAAGCACACTTTTATCTATTTCCCAATTACATGTAAAATTTTTAAAAGTATATTTTTATTTATCTTGTTAAATATTTCCCAATTACATGTAAACTTCTTTTAATATTCATTTTTAAAAAATTTTGAGTTCCAAATTCTCTCCCTCCCTCCTGTCCCTCTCCTACCACTTGAGAAGACAAGAAATAAATCAATTATACGGAACCAAAACATTTCTTTAGTTTTTTACAGTATACAAAGCATCATGAGCCCCCGGCTTGTTATTAGAGGACCTGGGTTCAAGTCCTGACTCATTACTTAGTATTTTCTTGCTTGCTTTTAGGAAGAGCAACTTTACTAAACTCACTAAACCAAAGTGCGACTTTTCAAGATTGTTTTGGGTTTGGAGTGGCTTTTGTATTGTCTAGAAGAATGTTGGATGGGTAGTAATTATGTAATTAATTATGTATTGTTGATTGTTCCTAAGTCAAGGACAGAAGCACAGAATGTAACATGCAAGTGTAACCTCTGTTTTCATAGACAGCTGATTCCATTATGCCACAGCCGCCTGACTGTAGAACTCAGTGAGTTAGAGGTGTTTCTGGAGACATGAGTTTTGCCAGGAGAGTGAAGGCTGGAGAGCTCATTGTAATTGGGTAGATCCACACCAAGCTTGCCCCCTTCTACTTTGAAGACTGATCAGTAAACAAGGCAACCCATTGAGAGTGATGGAGCTGGAGGAGAGAAGATTGTTCACTGTCTGAGGGGCCTCCCCAGCCATTCAGCTCAGCTGGGTGGAACCACTGGAAGGAGACTAGGATTCACCTGTGGTTTGAACCTTTCTGTTGAATTTGGATCAGATCAGTGGCTAGTGCTGCTCCCTTGATTATCGCTCCTCCTTTGTTTTTGAAGAGGGGCGATGGGTGATGTCTTGACTTGGGAGTGAATTGGATTTAAATGAGGCACATTTGCACGAGGTCATCAGCCTCACTCTCCCTTCCAGAATCATCAGAGTCTAGTGGCAGAACAAAAGTCAAGATGACTGGTGGTGGCCCAGGATACAGTGGGTGACCTTGGCATCTTTGATGTCAGACCACACTCTAAGTGCTCCACAGAGCGTGCTTCAGTCACCTGCATGGCCATTGGAAAAATTGTTCTTATCCACCCATTCTGCTGGGGCAAGTCTTCACATGCTTGGGGTAAACATCCTCTTAACTCACCAGTGTGTTTGAGGCCCTTCAGTTACCTTCGACCCGGTTTAGCCCCTCTGCTGAGACAGTTGTACTGGGGTGTAGTGGCTGCACATGCTATAGCTTCTCAGAGCCACAGGTGAGAGTTGGGTGAAAGGTGAACACCAAGGGTGCCAAAGCAGCTCTGAAAAGGCCTCACTTTATACCAAAGGTACTAGTCCTCTTGGTAATTGTACAGGTAAGACAAGGCACAAAACATTTATTAAACATTCACTATATATTACATGGTGCTAAGAATGCAAAAAGAAAGACAGTCTTGCCCTCAAAGAACTTACTTTTTATTTGAGGATGACAGCATCCAAAAAGGAGCTAAAAAGATGGTATGTGTATGTGTGTGTGTGTGTGTGTGTGTGTGTGTGTGTGTGTGTGTATTGTGGGGGGGAGTCATTAGCAGATCCAAGATGGGGAGTGAAGGCTGGGTGGCCTGGAACCCTCCCCAAAATGAAGACCCTGGGAGGAACTTACCAATGGGAGAAGGGGGTGGCCATGGGGGAGGGATACTCCAGAGAAAGGAGGCTCCAGGTACTGAGTTCTAGGGTGAGACTTCTGCTGAGGTGTGGTGGCAAAGTTGAGAAAGTCAGCAGTAAACCCAGTAGGGGAACGAATATATACTATGCATCCATTATATATTATATTATATATGTTACACACACAACGTATTACATATATTGTACGTATAATATATAACTCCCTCTACCGATATAGATTATCACCTGCTTTGCAGTTTATAGTCTTCAGAGAAATTGCCTGGGGACTCTGAAATGCTAAGGTATTTGCTTAGGTTTATATAGCCAATGTGTATGAGAGGTGGGATTTTAATTTAGGTTTTTCATACTCCGGGACTAACTTTCATAGGTCAGCAAGTTGGGACCGTGGATCGAGCTCTGGACCTGGAGTCGGGAAGACCTGAGTTCAAATTTGACCTCAGACACTTACTAGCTGCGTGACTCCGGGCAGGTCACTTAGCCTGTTCTCCTCAATTTCCTCATCTATAAAAAGAGGATTATAACTTCACTTACCTCCTAGGGTTGTTGCAAGGATCAAATGAAATAATGTTTGTAAAGCTTAGCACAGTGCCCAGCATATAGTAAGCAATATACAGTTGAAATGTTAGCTATTATTATTATTATTTCTATCTGCCATATTTCTGTCTGTTTTTCTGTCTTTCCCCCTCTGCCTCCATCTTCCTCCCTCTCCCTCCTCTCTCTTTCTTCCTCCCTCCTTTACTCTCCCACCCCTCAGGACTTAGAGGTCACCTGGTCCATTCCTCTCATTTTATGGGTAAAGGAATTGAATCCCCCCCTCCCCGTCCAAGATGCCAAGGGATTTTCCCAGGGTCACACAGGTAGTAAGTACTAGAGTCCGCATCCAACCCAGGTCCTCTGATACTAAGCCTGGGGCTCAATTATGCTTTGTACACTGTAGAAACTGAAGATAGGTTATTTTTATTTTTTGGTGCTGGGAGACTCCTGAATGCTTCTTTCTTGAACAACTCCCTGTAGCCAGAATGGCCTTTGTTTTCTTTGAATGACTCAGCTTACCTCATTGAGCCTCTGGACACTGTGGCTTGCTCTTCCGGGGCAGGAAGCCCAAAGAGCATTCCAGGAAGCAGACAACTTCCTGTGTGATGAGTCATGGGGCTGGCTGAGGGGAGGTGTTAACGGCTACGCTAGGGGGAGGGGCCAAGTCAAGAACCAATCGGCCCTGGTCGTTCAGGCGGTGCTTGATGATGTCAAAAACTCTATAAGAGGGGAGAGGACAGCTTGAAGATCCTCTTTTCCTTTTCCGGCTGGAGCCAGAGACAGTTACAGCGACAGTTACAGCAACAGTTACAGCGACAGTTACAGCTACAGTTACAGCCACAGCCACAGCAGAAGCAGGAGCTGCCAGTAGCAGAGCTGACCTACGGGAGGAAGCTGAACAAAGACTTCAGTCCAGTGGGTAATCTTATTACCATAGAGGGGGAAACATGATTTTGCTTTACGCAATCATGCTTCTCTGTAGCCTCCTGGTTACTCTTTCAAGACTCCCTCAATTGTAGAGGTGGGTCCTGAGCAAATGGTCTCCACTGGGCGCTGGCAGTACAAATGGGACAAATGACTGACCTTCCTTTCTCTGGGAGCTTCTTAAGAGCAGGATCAAAGAGCATTTGGAAGTTGTCCAGGTCAAAAAAGACCTTGTCCTACGTCTAGCAGCCATTGTACTGGTGTTTCCTGGGGAGGCCTCAAAATCAGGTTTTCAATATCATCTCCTGCTTGGGTTTTTAACTCCTCCATCTGCTTCCCTAGTTCTATCCCACCTTTATCCATGCCTTTAGAAATTAAGAAAGCAATTTCAAAGGAACTCAACCCATCACTGGCTGAACCATCTGACCAGGGCAACGAACGATGGGAAATCTTTTGAGTCTTGTGAGAAACACTGACTTTGGGGGTTTGGAACTGAAGAAAACTTTGGCTACATTTCCAGATCAAAGAGATTCTGTTTTGTGTTGTTCGGTCATTCAGTCGTGTTTGACTCTTTGTGACCCCATGGACCATAGCACACCAATACCGTTTATGGGGTTTTCTTGGCAAAGATGCTGGGGTGGTTTGCCGTGTCCTTCTTCCTTGGATTAAGGCAAACAGAAGTTAAGTGGCTTGCCCAGGGTCGCACAGTTAGTAAGTGTCTGAGGCTGGATTGGAACTCACTTGTATCTCCCTACTTCCCCCAAACACATTTTGTTCATTCTTGACCCCAACCCTTTTATTAGGCTAGTTTGTATTCTTATCTGGTCCTTCCCACTCAAATTCTATTTATCCTTCAAGGCCTTTTGTGTTGAGTCAGCATCAAAGAGTTAAGATCTTTAAGGGACCTTGGAGATTAGCTAGTCCAGTCTTAGAGATTAATTAGTTATTTTACAAAGATGGAAATAGAGGTCCAGAGAAGTGAGTTGACTTAACTGAAGTAAGAGAGACAGAATCTGAACCCAAGACTGGTTCCAAACAGTGTTCTTGACACGACACCACACAGACTCTTTGCTGGGTGAGAATTTCAGGTAGATATAGCAGAAGGTGGTTTTGAAGGGTCCAGGATTGAGGGGAGGCTGATGATAACAGGGAGTATTCAATCTAGTGATTTTTTTGCCGGCCATTCTGGGGATTCCCATTCAAGGCCCACCACAATCTGATCCCACGCTACCTTACCAGCTTTGTCTCATGTGATTCCCTCTATGTTCTCCATGACCTAGCCAGATAGGACGTTCTCCCTCCCTCCGTTTTCCTGTTTCTAGGCCTTTGCTCACACTGTTTCCTATGCCTGGAATGTCTTCCCTTTCCATCTTCATTTTTAGAATTCCTACCCAGCCTCTGAAGCCTAACATTAGTGCTATTCCCCACACCTTTCCCCCATGAAACCTTTCCTGATCCCCTGAAAATTCCATGTAGAATTTGTGGCCCCCCAAATTCATCGTGTGATAGGAAAGAAGGAAGCAAACATTAATTAACCACTTAACATTTTGCAAATTTATCTCATTTGGTCCTCACAACAACGCTAGGAGGTGGATGCTGTTATCGTGGCCTTTTTACAGATGAGGAAACTGAGGCAGTCTGAAGTTTAGTGAGTTGCCCAGAGTCACAATAGCAATGACCATTTTCCACCCCACCTCCATCACATAGGAGTTTTTCCCATCTCTTTATAATTCATTTACCTATTATTGTTATCTGTGCAAACCTTATTTTCTGCCCTTTCTTCCCTAGAAGACTGTAAGTGACAAGTGGACAGGGACCCATTTTTCTAACTTAGCATTTCCCCAGCACTTAACACGGTTCTTTCTATGCATTAGGCACATATTAAGTATCTATTGAATTAAATTGAAAGCAAAGAAGGGCAAGCAGTAGTTGCATAAGAAGCCAAAGGTCAAAATATTATTGAGAGGACAGTAGCAAGATATGAAGTTTGCAAGCTGCCTGAAATACGCTGGATTCATAAGGCAGGTGCAAAAGCCAGGGTGGAAAGCAAATTGTCAGAACAAATCAGAGGTGTCAGGAAAACTGAGGAAGATCAAATGAAACTAGGAGTGAAGCATATTGACAGTTTGCTGTGCTCGCTGCATTCTTAGCCCCGGCATTACTCGATAGTGGATTTAATTAATTCATTCAGTGATTCTTTCAACAACCGTTACGTGTCTAATGTGTGCAGGGCCATTTTGTACTGCATTGAGGGAGATACAGAATGTCAATGACATGGCCCATGACCTCATGGAGCTTCCGATCTTGTAAGCTAAGGTGATTATCCAGGTGACCATGGCATGCAAATTTATATAAGTATATTAGAAAGGTTCAAAGCTCTGCCATGTTAGGTCCAAGGCATTTGCATGTATTGGCCTCCTATTATCAGGTACTGTGATATCCACGAGGCATAGTTCAAATCTTACCTTCTTTTCACAGCCTTTCCTGACTGATTGAGTGCATGATGATTTTCTCTGAACTCATACCATTTATTTCATGTTCATTTTGGCATATTGTCTCATATTCTCTCTGCGTGTGCATGTGTGTGTGTGTGTGTCTTTCCATCTTAACTGGATTGTAAGCTGCTAACATTATGCTTTATACATGTAGATGCTTAATAAATATTTGCCGAGTGAATGGATGTTTGGGATTAGTCAGCCCTTTCCTACCGAGGGTGGAGCAATTTAACATTTTTTGTGGATAGGTTAATTATTGGTTCACCAACTCAAGTTCTCCTTGAATGCTTTCCCTGGTGTGGAGGTGACCCCGAATTCTCAAAAGCTATGCCAATGCAGCCTGTGGAATTATGGCAGATTCAACGAAAATGGCTTTGAGAATCCATCTAGTGATAGGTATGTGAATCATTTGAGGACCACCCTAAGTCCCTAGAGAGATATATCATCCAAAGGTTGGCAGCTAGGTGGGACCATAGTGCACAGCCTGGAGTCGGCAAGATCTGTGTTCAAATCAGAACCCTGATACTCCCTAGCTGGGTGGCAAATCACCTAACCTCAGTCTGCCTTAGTTTCCTCAACTATAAAATGGGTAACAATAATAAGACCTAGATCCTAGGGTTGTTGTAAGGATCAAACGAGATATTTGTAAAGTACTAAGCACCTAGTGGGTCCCTTCCTTCCTTCCTTCCTTCTTTCCTTCCTTCCTTCCTTCCTTCCTTCCTTCCTTCCTTCCTTCCTTCCTTCCTTCCTTCCTTCCTCCCTTCTTTACTCCCTTCCTTCCTCCTTCCCTTCCTCCCTTCCTTCCTTCTTTCCTTCCATCAGCTGATGAATTTTGGGGGCCACAGCCACTCATGACACACCTGCTAAGGAATGGAGAGGCTGTTACCTATATTGGTAGGTCTGCTGGCCACAATGGTGAAATCATGGCTCTTTTTTAAAATGTTAAAATATCTATAAGGCTGCCTTGTTCCAGGTCTAACAGGGTGCCAGGTGTTAGTAGATGACATGTAAAATTTTCTATTGGATTAAAATCCAACTAACTTGTAATATCTAGGCAATCTAATCTCTAAGGCCTTTTCTAGCTAGCATTAACTTAATACTATGATCGCATATATGTTGTTGGGTCTCTGCTGATGATTTTGAGAAGTGATTTTCTCACTAGGGATGACCTTTCCTGTTATGAGATATAAATGGTTGATAAAGATGCACCAGCTAGAAGATGTTTTTCTTGGCTGGTGTATCTTTATCAACCCTTTACCCAAAGTTTTCTTCATGCACCTTGACTATTTTGGGTCGTTCTGTTTCTGTTAAATTTTCTTTTGCTTTTCTTGGTTGTTTTTACTTTTGCATTTAAGAATATTAAATTTGATCTTGTTTTACTAAAAAAAAAATAGGAGGTAGGGGTTGATAGCTGATACTTGTGACCTGAGGGCAGTTGTCAGAGTGAGTCAGAGTGAGCAGCACTGGATTGTGGCCTCCTCAAAGGCCGGGCTTGTCTCTTGCCTTTCTTTGTATCCCCAGCATTTAGCACAGTTTTGGGAAATATGAGGTCCCTAATAAATGTGTATTGACTAAGTGACTAGTAGGAGTTTACTCCAGCTGCCTCGGGATGATTCAGTTGTGGTGACAGAGCTGAGAACCATCAAAGCTGAAGTAAAGGGTCAGAGTAGTGAGCAGATCTTAAGCCAGGTCAAAGTGGGTTGAAAAATCAGCAGCAAAACTAGATGAAAGAAAGGATGGAAGAAACAGGCCAAAACCCCCAGCATTTGGAAATCAGAGGGCAGTCAGAAATATACAGAGCTCATACAAGCAGGTGGATTGTTGGGTGACAAGGAGTCCCTATCCACACCTTCTGTTTGGTGGACACTTGGGGCACAAGGACCATCACCTATCTCTGCATCTTCAAGGAGATGCACTGGTAGGATCTGGGAAATGGACAGGGCTTCTGTCTGGATGTAAGCAGCTTGACTTCCCTGCCTGATCAAGTTACAGCAAGTCAATATGTATTCAGCAGCTGCTATGTGCCCAGCCTTCCATAAATCTTCTGCTGCCTCATTATGATGTAGAGGTGACCCTGGCTTCTTCAAGGGTATGCCAGTAGAATGCAAGTTCCAGCAGGTCCTAATCAAGGGCTTTGGGTTCAGGCCAGGACAATCTGTGTGTCTATCATCTGAGGACCAGCCTCGCTAAGTTCAGAGAGGCTCATGATATGAGACTTAGCCTCCAGTTCATGATTTTTTTTTGGACCAGGATAACTCACTGAACCACCTGCTAGGGCATAGAGGAAGCTTCAATTAACATTGGTAGAGGGTACACTTGCACTCATGAAATCATAGATTTTTGAAGAATTGAATGAAGTTTCTGTAGGACTCTGGGGGGAACACAAAAGTAGCAGAAGACACAGTTCCTGACTTAGGGGAGTTTAAGATGTAATTGAGGATGTAAGTTTTACAAAATACAACCAACAGAGAAATGAACATTAAACTTCATAGAATCAATTGATACCTATCACACTTCTGTAGCACATTCAGGTTTACAGGTGATACAAGTTATAGGTGGCATTGGTATTTAGAGGAGGGAGAGAGAAATGTGATTCTGAGGCTCGAGGAACGTCTGTAGAGGTGAAATGAATGAATAAAAAAGCATTTATTAAGCCAAGCCTAAGCTCTCTGGGGACACAATAAAAAAAGCAAAAACATAAAACAAAAAGTTCCTGTTCTCAAGGAGCTTATATTCTAATGGGAGAGGCAATACACACAGGGGAGTGGTGGCCAGGGAGTGGTTCTTAGGTTTGGAAAGTTACAAGAATGGTGAGTGGAGTCATTGGAAGAAGTCCGACATACCTTATGTAATAGCAACGGAATGTCAATAATTCGATTGTGGTTCTAGAACAGAAGAAAGAAGTGGGGGTGGCTGATGGCATCCATCGGGGCAAAGCTGAGGAGTAGTTGAAGCCTGTCTAGGTGTAATAGGCCACAGGAAGTATTCAGCCAAAAGAAAAGTCCTTGGAGCAGGGATTCTGAAGCTGATAGAATTAAGAGCTCTAGGTCTTGGCCCTGTTGGCAAGGTGACTGTTTCAGAGATAGACTTGAGTTAGGCCTTGAAAGATGAGTTGATTTTGTCTCCAAAAGACTCATGATGGAAAATGCTGTCTACATCCAGAAAAAGAACTATGGAGTATGAAGGCATATCAAAGCACACTATTTGCTCTCTCTCTTTCTTTTTGTTTCTTCTTTCTCATGGCTCCTTCCATTGGTTCTAATTCTTCTTTACAACATGACTAATGTGAAAATATGTTTAATAGGAATATATATGTAGAAGTCTATATCAGATTGCACTTGAGGAGGGGGGAGGTGTAAGGTTAATGGGGAATAAGATCTTCCCTATCCATCAATAGGCCTCATAAAGGAGCCCACTAAGGGAAGCTTGCTTGCTTGCGTGTAGGAAAGCTTACACACCTTTTGTTAATTTCTAATTAGGCACTGAGCCTAAAAAGTATATATTCTGAGAAGTGAGCTTTTGCTTTGGGGGCTCGCTTACGAGAAAGATGTTGTGATTCTGGTCGAGACTCTGAGTGGCCATATGTTCAGAGCTCTCTGACTCCTCAGAAGAAAAGGCTCTCTCGATTCAGTGGTGGATGTGAAGCTTTGATTCAGGCAGTAGAGTCCTGTTTGTTGGTCTTTATTTCTCTTCTCTGTATTTCCTGTTTTTGTATTTTGTGTGATTAAAAAAGAAATATTGTTGACCCCTGAAACAGCTATCTTTCCTTAGTAAAGCAGATGAAAGAACCTGCACCTTAGTAAAGCAGATGAAAGAACCTGCACTAGCAGCCATCCTGGATATGCCAGTGTGGTTGCTGTTACAGGAGGGAAGGTAGGGGGGAAAATTTAGAACTCAAAATCTTATGTAAGTAAATGTTGAAAACTAAAAATAAATAAATAAATAATTAAAAAAAAAAAGATGAATTGTCTTTGAATAGACAGCAGAAAAGGTCATTGTAGCCAGGAACACCAACCAGACTGGAGTAGAGAAGCAGAAATGATTTAGGGGTCTTCTCAGAATAAAATTCTTTGCCCCATCTTTCTAAATCTTATGAGATCTCCTTCACTCTTGCTCGTCACATACTTCTCCACTGGAATGGGATACAGTCTATCTTGCTCTAACCATGTTGGGAAGATGTTCTGGTTTGCCTTGAAATCTACCCTGAATGACCACCGTATCTTCAGGGGGCCAAGGCTACAATGATCCTTGCTCTCTTAGAGCATAAATTTAGGTATAATGGAGAGAACATTGGATTTGGAGTCAGAAAACTTGGTCTCTAGTACTTGCTCGGCCACTGGAGAGCTGTGCGACCTTAATGCAAGCGTGTTTATTTTTCTGAGTCTCAGTTTACTCATCCGCAGCATAGAGATCTTCTGGACGAGATCTTCAGGGTCTCTTCCAAATCCAGTAGCTTATGACTATGAACCACCTGTCTGACATTTATCATTGGCTGTCTTTGGTGTGTGTATGTCTTGTCTTCCCAGTTAGCCTGTAACTTCCTTTGGACTTCTCTGTCGCCCTCAGAGTGCTTTGCATATGATAGGTGCTCAATAAGTAATACCTATGGACTGATTTAAGAGCTATGGTGAAAGAGTCTGGTACTTTTCAGGGGATTGGCCATGATTTAATCAGCATTTGTTTGAAAAAAATATTGGAGGCAATATGATATAGTCAGGAGATCACTGGACTTGAAGACAGAACACTTGGATGCAAGGTCCATTTATTTCTCTACTTTTCTGGGTGACTTTGGGAAAGTCACTTGGAGCTAGGAAAGATCTCAGTTCAAATCCTGCCGCAGATACTTACTAGCTGTGTGACCTTGGGCAAGTCACTTAACCCTGTTTGCCTCAGTTTCTGCAAATGTAAAATGGGAGTAATCATATCACCTACCTTCTAGGGTCGTTGTGAGGATCACATGAGAGAGCACATATAAAGTGCTTTGTAAACCTTGAAGTGTTATGTAAATGCTAACTATTGGTTATTATTATTACTTAGACTACAATTTCTTGTTGTTGAGTCATTTTTCAGTTGTGTCTGACTCTCTGTGACCCCATTTGTGCTTTTCTTGGTGAAGATACTGGAGTGGCTTGTCATTTCCTTCTCTAGCTCATTTGACAGATGAGGGAACTGAGGCAAACAGGGTTAAGTGACTTGCCCAAGGTCACATAGCTAGTGAGGGTCGGAGGCTGGATTTGAAGTCACAAAGAAGAATCTTCCTGACTTAGGCCCGTCACTGTATCCACTAAGCCACCTAGATGCTCATTTTTTTAGGTCACATTTTGCCAATTTGTAGAATAAGACTTGTGAAACTTAATAGCTGTGTGTTCCTGGGCAAGTCATTTCATTATCCTACCCTCAGTTTCCTTATCTGTAAAAGGAGATAATACTTAAACTCTCTCCCTCATGGGGTTGCTGTGAAGGGAATGCTTTGAGAACAGTAAAGCAGGCCCATATTAGTATGAGTTGCTATCCTGTTGGATGTTAAAAGGGATGGCAATGACCTGGAGAGAACCCACAACCACAGCCTCACCCACCACCTGACCCAAGAATGAGGAAAGACTTTTAAAAAATCCTCTTTTGTGGCTATGATCTTTGTCTTAGCTTAATAAACCAACCTATGGGCACCCCGAAGGGGAAATTAATTCCTTTTGAGGTGGGAAGACTTTGGCTGGAAGCAGTATAAGTAAATGACTCATTTGAAGAATTATTGGAAGCCTATTATTGAAGTCTTCCAATTCCCAGGCGTTTATTCAAGACCTCTGCCAGCTCCCCAGGGAGCCTGCAGCTATATGATCGTATCCCCTGTGATTTCATTCTACAGGTTAGACAGTTTCCATTGGGAGATTTGCTAATTGATCCAGAGGACTCCGTTTACCTGGCATCAGAATGAATCTTAGGCAACTCTGCCCTGGGTACTATTTACAGGATACATGGTATCTGTGTCTTGGGTATGACTTTCTCCAGGTGCCAAGTTACTAGCTCTCAGGTAAAGTAAAGAAAATAGAGTGATTGTGAATATTTGGCTTGAGAGCTATTGGGGTTGAGTGGGAAGAACTGTGGGCGTAGAGTCAGGAGATCTGGGTTCAAGCCTCCATTTCCTTATCTGTAAAATGGGCATAAGAATACCTGTACAATCTATTTCACTCTGGATGAAAGGAGATAATGTTTGTGAGGTGCTTGGTCAACCTTAAAATACTGAGTAAAAGTCAGCTCAAAACTCTGTGAATCTTTTTTTCTTTCTCTGTCTTAATGTAGAAGATAGGTTGGGTTGGCTGAGACACTGCACAGTGAGACCTACCTATAGCCATGGCCAGGCCACGTGGGAGATTTGTATAAAAGATTTCACAGCAACAGAGAAATGACCGGGGAATAAAGGAATCCTTCCTTGGTAGAACCTCTGAAGGAGTTAGGTGGCTCAGTAGATAGAATGCTGGACCTGGAGTCAGGAAGACCCGAGTTCAAATTGGGCCTCTGACACTTACTAGCTGTGTGACCCTGGGCAAGTCACTTAATCTCTCTCTGTCTCAGTTTCCCCAACTATAAAATGGAGATGATATTAGTACTTAGCTCCCAGGTTGTTGTGAGGATCAAAAGGGGTATTTGTAAAGCACTTTTGCAGGGGCATACAGCAGGCACTTAATAAATGCTTCTTTATTTCCTTCCTTCCCTCATGGCATAATCTGACTCAGTGAGACAAGCAGGTTTCAGGTTGGTTGTTGTCCTTCATTCTCGAAGAGGACCAAAATGACATCGCTATGCCAGAGTTATGATTCAATGAATCTGACTGTGGCTGATCAGACCAATACGAGCTGGGAATGCTCTACCACAGGTCGGGCACACATGGGTAGTGACCGAGGGGGGTGGGGTAACCGAGCCATAAAGCTATCTCTATGATTTTTTTTTAGCCATCATGCCTTAGTTTGCTTTTCTGTAGAGTTCGAGAGCTGGACTAGGTCAGCAGGGATCCTTTTATACTCTTAAAATCGAAGCTTCCGTCCTCCCCCTGTCCCTCCTCTCCGCCCCCTCCCTGCGAGAGGTTTCGTTTATGTGGGTTATATTTGCTGATATTTATCATATTAGAAGTTTAAACATTCTTAACATTAATATGAAAATGGTTTGACCTCTTGGGCCCTTTGAAAAGATCTCGGGGTCCCTGGACCCCCCTTTGAGAGCCGCTGGACTCGATGGCCTTTTAGGTCTTTCGGCTCCACAAGTCACAGTGTCTATGTTTCTGTGATAGGGGCCCCGCTTGGGTCTGATGGTGACCCAAGGTTATACATTCCTCTTAGAGCCGCTGTGGCAGAAAAATTTATCACCTTGCAGCTAACCTGGTGATGATTCTCTCCTAGTCTAGTCGGTTCTCAGATAATTTGTTGTTTAATCGTTTCACAATAGCTACTAAGTATCTGAGACAGATTTCGAACTAAAGTCTAGGGGGCCGCTAGGTGGCGCCATAGTGCTCAGAGTGCTCGGCCGGGAGTCAGGGAGACCCGAGTTCGAAATTGACCTCAGACACTTAACTGTGTGACCCTGGGCAAGCCACTTAAACCTGTTTGCCTCAGTTTTCTCATCTGTCAAATGAGCCGGAGAAGGAAATGGCAAACCGCTCCAGTATCTTTGCCAAGAAAACCCTAAATGGGGTCCTGGAGAGTCAGGCAGGACTGAGATACGACTCAAAGAGCAATAGTTAACACTCATGCCACCTAGGTGTTTAGTGGAGTATAAACTATCCACACGAAAGAGAAATAAGGGGAGTATGCTTTTTTTTTCTTTCCTCCTGCCTAGGATTTTAGAAAAGAAAGAGGAGGGAAAAAGACTGAGAGGAAGGCAGAAGGAGAGAGAAAGGAGGATGAGGGAGAGGGAAGAAGGATGGGAGTGGGAAAAGTGCCTTAAGAAATCCCGTTTAGTAATTGCCTTTGGGACCCAGATCATGTCTGTTGGTAATTTATACCAGGAGGGGCCATTTTGATCTGGAATGGAATCTTGGCCTCTCTGGAGGTTATATTTTGAGCTTCTCCAGACTGGGACTTTTGCTGGTGGAATGCCAGCTGAATTTCTCCCCCTGTGACTTTGGGTTTGCTTCTCGTTGGAGGCTCACCGCCCACGATTTCTGTCTTTTATCTCTCTATTTTTGGAAGGGGCCTTGTCCTTCATCTCTTTGTCCCCTCCCTCCTTCCCTCCCCCACCCCAAGGCAGCTGGAATTACCATGCTCCATCTGAAAAGCTTAATGGGAAAATTTAGCCTTGTCAGGTAGTGAGTGATAGAGGGGAGAAGCTCAGTGAGAATCCGGGACTGTGCCGGGCTGGCCTGCTGAGACGTTGAGTAGAAGCAAACCTGAGGCTGGAAGCTGGAGGCCTGGGCTTCTGTCTGAGCTCTGTCCCCGATTCCTTCCTTTGTCCCCTCCCTTCTTTTCTGCCTCAGTCTTCGTCCTTTCTCCAGTCCATCCCCCACACTCTTGCCAGATGAATCCTCCTCTCCCAAATATCTGGTCATCCTACTCTCTTTCTGCGGTGGATCTTCAAGAGCTCTTCAGTGGCTGCCTTGTTCAGCCATTGTCCAACTCTTTATGATCTCATGGACCGCAGCACACCAGGCCCTTCTATCCTCCCCTGTCTCTTAAAGTTTGTCATGTCTCATCCTCTGCCATCCCCCTTTCCTTTTGCCTTCAATCTTTCCCTACCTCAATGTCTTTTCCAATGAGTCCCATCTGCTCACTATGTGGCCAAAGTATTTAAGCTTCAGGCTCAATATTTGACCTTGCAGTGAACAGCATGAATTAATCAACTGATTTGATCTCCTTGCTGTCCAAGCCTGTTGCTTATCAAATAAATTCCAAACTCCTGGTCTTCAAGGCCCTCCATAACTTGTTGCCATCTTGCCTTTCCAGTCTTATCCAATATTATTCACCACCTTGGACTCTTTACTTCAAGGCTACTCTCAGTCCCTTGAGTATGCCTCATGCCCTCTGCCCTCTTTCTCTTTGCTCCTGATGCTCCCATAGGCTTAGAATACCCTTCTCTACCCACTGCCCGTTGCAATCCTCTCCATCCTCCGAGCTTGAGCTCAGATGCCAAGCCTTCCAGGAAACCTTTCCCAACCCTACCCTGACCTGCCAGCATCTAGATGGTACAGTGGATAAATTGCTGGACTCGGAGTCAGGAAGACCTTGGTTTGCATCCTGCCTCTGACCGTTGTTAGCTATGTGTGACCCTGAGCCAGTGTTCCACACAGACAGGTGCCTTCTTCCTGAATCTGTCTGACTTTTTTTCAGTGGTCTCAGAGGGTAGATTCAGCTCTGAAGCAGGTCCGACTCACCTAGTGATGACTTGCAGCCCACGGAGCCTTCCCCTTCTCTAGTGGGGAAACATCCAGAAAGGAAGGTCCACATCTGGACAGCAGTTGTTTTTTCTCTGCAAACAATGCTCCATCTGTTGAACCCCTCGGGTAAGCCAACCCAGAGCCCTCCCTGACATTGCCTGAACACTACTTCAAGGGAAGGGGGAAGGGAAAGGCAAAAGGAAGAAAGATAAAGACCAGGCCCAAGGGCTTTGCTTGGGAGAACCTCCGAAGGAGACAAGCTGGTCTGAAGGACCAGGTGGCCAATTTCTTTTTTCAAATGGAGGATGGCCTGGGTTTTCCTTGGGAGTGGAATATGGGGCGCTGGTTTCTGAGCTTCTTGCGTGAGAAATCCCTGTGTCACAAAATGCCTGAGTACCCTTTGAGTGGTTTTCTCACTTCTCTTGGCTCATCCATTGTGCTCTAAAGTTTTTTGACTTTGTCTGTGAAGGCTATCAGGAAGGGGCATAAAGTCCCTGAAACCTTGAGATTCTGAGATTCTTTGATTCTGTGGATTTCATCCTTGAGCAAGAGATTGGAAGAGGCCAGGAATTTCCTTCCCCAGTTGGGCCTCCCTCTTTTTCCTCTGCTATTAACATTATAGGTCAGTATGTGTATATGAAATCATGAATATGTATTACATATGTGTGTATATAGTTGTATGTGCATACACATATATATTCAATTCAAGAAGTATTTATAAAGAGCCTACTGTGTGCAAGGTACTGGTGATACAAAGACAGAAATGAAAAGTCCTTGTCCTCTATCAACTAACCTAGTAGTGAAGAGGTATAACATGTACACACATGTATGCAAATACAACACTATATAGAGAGTAAGTACAATGTCATTTGAAAGAAGAGGAGAATACTAGCACCTGGAAGAGGATTAGTAAAGTCTCCTGCGAGAAGCGGTCCCTGAGCTGATCTTTAAAGGCATCTAGGGATTCCAAGCAGTGGAAGAGCTTTTGTGTCTATCCCCAGCACCTTGCACAGTGCCTGAGGATTAGTAGGCCCTTAATAAATGCCTTGTTAAATGAACAAGGAGGGAGAAGGGAGGGCATTCCAGGTATAGGGAATTGTCAAACACAGGAGCTTGGATTTTAGCCTAGAAGTAATTGTGGAGTAATTGTGCATCCTGGAGCAGGGGAGAGATGGGGTCACGCCTGCATTTTGGAAATATCGATTTGGCAGTTGTATCGGGGTTAAGTTGGAGAAGGGAGATGCTGGGAGTGGGGAGACCAAGTGGAAAAATATTGCATTAGTGAGGGTGAGAGGAAATGATGGACGAAACGAGGAAGGTGGCTGTGTGAGTGGAGAGAAGGGGAGAGATGTTGGAGACTGAGTAGCTGATTGGGTATAAGGGGTGAGGAAGAGTGAAGAGCCAAGAATGACAGCCCAGGTTTTGGACCTCGGTAACTGGAAGGACATTGGTGGTTTTGATAGAAATAGGAAAGCTAGGGAGAAGGTAAGCAGGACAAAGAAATCAGAACACAGCCATCTGTTGATTTAAGCTTTATGCCTTGAATGTGGGTGTTAATTCAGGAAAGAAATGTTTGAATCTAGGCTTTAGCAGGGATTTTTTTTAAACCTTGGTGAATTGCAGAGTATAAGACTTCTCATCTTGGGCGAATCTTGTCCATGCATCAATATTTTTAAGGATCCACAATCTCATTAATGTGAGTATTCTCTACATAAAAGGAGAATGTGATCTATGGACAAGATAGTTGATCATGTGGTGGCTAATCTTCTAGGGATGAATTTCTCTTGGTACTCATCTAGGCAGGCCCTCTGATACCAGAACAATAGGCACAATCCATCAACACACAAAGCTTTTCCAGCTGGTAGGAACTGTCAGAGTTTGTGCTCCATTGGCATAACCCTTGAGGATCTAGAGCCGAGTCAAGTCAACAAGCATTTATTAAGCACCTAATATGTGCCAGTCTCTGTGCTAAGTGCTGGGGATACAGAGGGGGAAAATTGGTCAATGCTCTCAAGGAGATCACAGTCTAACGGGAGAGACAATCCGTAAATATCTAGGGACATACAAAATATATTCAGGATAAATTAGAGATAATCTCAGGGTTCAGGAGGGGCAAGGATTAAGTAATGTGAAAGGCCTCTTCCAGCATGTAGAACTTTAGCTGAGCCTTGAAGGAGGCCAGGGAAGCCAAGAGGTAGAGATAAGGAGGGAGAGCAGTGCAGACATGGAGACAGCCAGTGAAGATGCCCAAAGTTGGGTTCAACAGTTTTGTTGGAGGAACGGAAAGGAGGCCCAAGCCACTGGACTACAGAGTATTGGGGGAGTGGGGCAGGAGGTAGGGCATAAAAAGTCTGGAAAGGTAGGATGGGGCTAGTTAGATTTTGAAAGACATTCAATATTAGAAGATTTTATGTTTGATCCTAGAGGTAATGGCAAACTATTAGAGTTTATTGAATGGGGGCAGGGGGGAGGGTGACCTGGTTAGACAAGGTCTATAGGAAGATCAGTTTGACGACTGAGTGCATAATGGACTGGATTGGGGAGAAAGTTGAGGGAGGGAGGCCAATGAACATGCTACTGTAATAGTACAGTCAGGATCTGCACCAGGGTGGTGGTAGTGTAGGAGAGAGTGGTTGGGTATGAGAGGTGTGAAAAAGTCAAGTTATTCCCTCCTTAGCACAAAAAGACATTCATGGAAGACTACAGCTGCAGATTCTTATTTATATTTTCCCACAATCCTATGTAAAGCATCGACCCAGCCCATTGTAGGCCTTCTAGTTTTTAGTGTTTTTTTTTGGTGGGGTGGGAATGGGAGTCACCAGGAATATCAGGGGGGAGTTCAGATTGTTTTATGTTTTGCATCCTTGCTACATGACTGGACCACCTCTTCTTCTGCTCATACATGACTTAATTCATTCACCATTGATACAACTTCTCTTGTAAAAAGAAGAACAAATGTGTCCTCGAGGGCAGGGACTGTGTTGCTTGTATCCCCAGCACCTAGCATAATGCTTGACATAATGCTTAATAAATGCTTGTTGACTGATTCTTCACCTGATGCTGGATACTTATCCTCCTTTTTTCTTTTTTAATATTTTCTTTTTTTCCTAATTATATATAAAAACAATTTTTAATATTAATTTTTTAAAGCTTTGACTTCCAAATCCTCTCCCTCTGTCCCTCCTCTCCCCCCTCCCTGAGAAGGTAAGCAGTTTGCTTATCCTCCTTCTTGTAACTTCCTCTGACTCTTCTTTCCTTCTGGATTTTTCTTTTCTTTTGCTCAAATCTCTTTCGTTCTTTCCTCTTTCACTAGAGGAATTTGCCATTCCTCTTGATCTACCAAGTGACAGCAATTGCCTTCTTATGCTGCCTAAGGAGATGGTGGGAATAAAAAACCCACTGGGTGAGGGGAAGAGACGTGCCTAGGTCCTAGTTCTGACTGTCAGTAACTAGCTCCATGACTGTGGGCAAAGGCCACTACTTGGATCTACTGCCAACTCCTTGTGTGGCACTGAGCAGTCATTTACCCTCTCTGGGCATCAGTTATTCCTCATCTGTAAAATGGAGCTTAGAATACTTATCCTACCCACATTATAGGGCAGTTGTGAGGCTCACACTGTCACCACCATCAAGTAGGTAGGACTGCAGCTATTTCTAGTATCTTTAACAAGGACACATGAGTCTTTATCCCACTGTGAGGTTGCCTCTAAGCATCCCACAAAAGCAGAGAGAACCTGAACATCAGGGCTGTTGGTCAGCCAGTCCATTTTACTGTAGCGGCCACATTGTACGTCTTGAAGGAGGGAGAGCAAGAGAGTCAGGTGAGATCTTTTTGTGATAGAACAATGAATGTGGTCCTGGGATTCTGGCTGCCTTTCTCTGAGCATTATCCTGTGTTGTGTATACCCCTGGGAAAATTCCTGGGCATTTGTCAAGCTATCTTGGGCATATAATATAGCAAAGAGCCAGTATCTCAATGTGGTCAACTCAGTAGGCACCTACTATGTGCCAGGCACTATGCTAAGTGCTGTGGAGACAAAAAAGGGAATCCCTGCCTGGTTTCAAGGAGTTTATGGTGTGATGGGAGAGATAACATGCAAAGAATCATCTAGAAAGGGAGAGAGAAGAGAAGAGAGCTCAGCACAGAATTTTGGGGGCCATCCCTGGTTAGTGGGCATAATCTGAATGAAGATCCAGCCAAGAGGACTGAGAAGGAGTGATCTGTCAGGTAGCAGGAGAACAAAGATAGAGTTGTGTTATGGAAATCACAAGAGAAGAAAGTATCAAAGAGAAGATGATCAACAGTGTCGGAGGGTCAAGAAGGATGAGCACTGAGAAAAGACCAATAGATTTGGCAGGTAGGAGATCATCAATAACTGGAAAGGGGAGTTTTGGTTGAACGATGAGGTCAGAGCCAAACTACCAAGATTTGGAGAGGAAAGGGAGCAGAGGCTTTGATTCTAGACAGCCTTCTCAACTAGTTTACCCATGAAAGGGTGGAGAGATATAGGACGATAGCTAGCAGGGATGGATGGATCGAGAGAGGAGTTTTTGAGGAGTGGTGTCACCTGCACATGTTTATAGCCACTAGGGAAGCAGTCAGTAGACAAGGAACATTTGAAGGTAAGTGAGGGAGTGGGGATGATAGAGGAAGCATTTCTTCTGCATGAGGAGATGGGATGAGATAGAATCACTTGTGTAGGCAGGAGGATTTGCCTTGGCAAGGAGAAGTAGAATAAGTGGAATACTAATTCCACCTCTTCATGTAAGATTGGGGTGAAGGCGGACGTAGTGGCAGTAGGCATCAGAGTGACAGGAGATATAGAGATGCAGATAGTGCAGATTATTATGACACAGGCCCCCAGACTTGGGACCCACTGCCCTCTGGACCCAATGCCTTTTCCAGACCAATAAAGCCTTGAGTCCTGGGGTGAGCAGGGCAGTGGAAGGGATTCTGGTCCCTGCCCTTTGGTTGGTGGTGGTGGGTGATTGTGCCTGGCGCTTGGTCTCCTTTCCATCCCCTGAGGGGCTCAGAACACCAGCCCTTGGGCTCTCCTTGGGCTGTGGGAATCGTTCCCATCTGAGTTGTGCTTGGGGTGTGTGACAGGTTCAGAAAACAGAGCTCCCAGAAAGCAGACGGCGGGGGTGGAAGGGGGGGAGCCGGGAGGAGAGTTCTGTCTGGCGGCTGTGACAGCCTGCTACCTGCCTTGTTATTTACCGGAGCTGCTGCCTCTCCCCTCCCCTCCCTTCCCCTCCCTTCCTTGTTATTTTCTCCTCCTCCTCCTCCTTTCCTTCCTTGCTCCCTTCCCCCTTCTCCCCACGAGCCCAGCTCTACAACCTTCCTGACAGGCTGCCTGTTAATTGGGGAGGCTCAGAATCACAGAAGAGCTTTGCTCCCGCTTCTCTTGCTAAGAGACTACCTACTGGTCGCCAAATGTGTGATGCTGCTCACACCCTTAATAAGATAGATTTTTCTGGAGAGCTGGGCCCTGTCATGGGCCTTGGTGGTTGTTTTAGGAATCGACAAGGAGAGGAGGGGCCTGGAAATTGTTCTACTGTTTGGATTTTTTTTTATTCCTTTAAAAAATGCATGAAAGGAAAGGGGACTAGGAGTGGGAAGGAATGACAGTAATAACATTTCTATGGGGTTTTAGGGTTTACAGAGCACTTTCCTCACTTTAAACATGTGAAGGAAGTAGGATAAGTAGTCGTATCTCCATCTGATAGATGAAGAAGTTAAGTGATCTGCCCAGGCTCACACAGTAGGTGGCTGGCCTGGTCAGATGACATGTTTTGTCACCTGGACAAGGTCACCATAATATAGTGAGAGGTTTGGAGACCATACCATAAAGGTATCATGAGAAGAAAATGGGAAAGTATAACCTGGAGAAGAAGAGATATAAAGGTTAGGAGGAGACACAGGATTGTAGATTTAGGAGTTAGAAGGGACCTTAGAACCTGACAGGGGTGGGGAGTCTATGGCCTTGGGGCCACATGTGGCCCTCTAGGTCCTCAAGTTTGGCCCTTTGACAGAATCCAAACTTTTTTGTTCTGTGAAGTTTGGATTAAGTCAAAGGGCTTTACTTGAGGATCTAGAGGGCCACGTGTGGCCTCAAAGCTGCAGGCTTCCCACCCCTGATAGTATAAACCCCCCATTTGGTGGGTGAGGAAGCTGATGGTCGGAATATATTAGGTGACTTGTCCATAGTCACATGGTTATTAAATGTCAGAGGCATGATTTGAATCCAGATCTTCCTGCTTCTAAGTCCAGCACTCTATGGACAATAACATTTATCCTCTCACATGATTTTGGTCTTCAGGAATATGAAGCGCTGTCATGTGCAAGGAAGATTCCACTTATTCTGCTTGGTCTTAGAAAGCAAAAGAGGGAACAGTGGATGAATGTTGCAAAAAAGGGCACATTTTGGTTTCATATAAGGGGAAAAACGTCCTCTCAGTTGGTGTTGTTCTCCAGTAGAATGGGCTACTTTTAGTGGTAATGAGTTCCCCATGACTGCAGGGCTTCAATCCCTTCTTGTAGGGATTACAGAGGAGAATCACTTTCAGGGAGGGGTTGTACTAGAAGATCTCAGAAGTTCCTTCCAGCTCGGAGATTCTTTGAAATAAGAAGAGCTGAATATAATTGAGCTTTTGAAGGTTAGCTGGGGTGTAAGGACAGGCTACCCAGGGAAGCAGCCATTAAACCTTTTGTGTCTTCCACTGAGCCAGAAAAAGGTTTTTAGCCCTGCTGTTGGGTCCTTGTCGAGTTGATGAATGGTGCTGATAAGGATGTGTGGGTCCCACAATGTGATTTTTACAGAGAAAAGGTTTCCTGCCTCTCAGTTACATTTCCCCTACCTGCTAGCTACAGCCTGAAATTCCATAATTAGAGATTCATTCATTTGGATTAAGGCTGTGTCCTCAATTAGCATGCAAAATGCCCCTGAGAGAGCTAAGTTGAACATCATCGGTCACTTACCCTTGAGTGCAAATTACTTTGTCAGATGCTTTGCTGGGAGCAGGTTTTGATAGGGAAAGAAAACCAGAGGACCCTGGGCACCTGGGAATAATGTGATTTTGTTATTACATAATAACAATAACAGTAATGATGATAATAGTTCACATCCATACCACTTTAAGATTTAGGAAGTGTTTCTCAACCATCCTGGGCTTGCCAGCATTATTAGTGTTATAATCTTCATTTTTTTCAGAGGGAGAAACTGAGGTACAGTTTTCCCAATGTCACACAGCTACTAAATACTAGAACCAAGGCTCGGACTCAGAGGAGGAAATGTGGACAAGCCAGAAAGGCTGTGGTCACCAAACTTTGCTAATTTACTTCCCTCATCTGAAAAACAAAGGCCTACGACTCTTTTCAAAATCCTCCAACCACCCCCAATTCTAGTGATGCTCGTTCACAAGGCTTTGGCATTTTCTCTGGCTATTCCTCCATGCCTGGAATCCTTTGTCTCCTCATCTCTGCTTTCTTCAAACCTGAGATAAAACCCCACCTTCTACAGGAAGTCTTTCCCAAAACATTAGGGCCTTCCTTCTGTTGATTGTCCCAAATTTATCCTGTATTTATTTATTTGTTTGCACATAGTTATTTGCATGCTGTCTCTCCTTGTATCCCCAGTGCTTATCACAGTGCCTTGCATACAGTAGGTACTTAATAAGTGCTTATTGACTGACACCCCAATATGCCAATGCCATGAGTATGTAAGAAAGGGCACTTCTGTGTCCAAATTCTCCCTCTGAGGTGCCAGTTGTGTGTGTGTGTGTGTGTGTGTGTGTGTGTGTGTGTGTGACAGAACAGGGACCTGCCAAGGAAGGCATTCTCATCAGCACCCAGTCTTCTTTTTGCACTTGGGCAGCTAATTAAAGCAGGGAAGTAATTTATTGCTGAGGGAGAACGTGCAGGAGGTTTGGCTTAGCTGAAGCGGCCCCCAAAGAGTTATGGAAAGTTAAAATGGGTTTTCAGAAGCAAAAGTTAATTGCTCTTCACTTAGTATTTCAATGGCGCCCTGCTTGGGTGAGATTGGGGTGGGGGGAGTGGGCAGGATTGATGGAAGTGGAGGAGCGGGCTTTCCTCAGGCAAAGGAGCAGGTGAGGTAGTTTTGCCCCATTTCTGGGCCCACTGCTCACTAGAGACTGGAGGGCACTTGGGTCATAAAAATTATAGGCAGAAATGACGAGAACACTTTTTTCTTGGTGGGGTGGGGGGGGGAGTTTCTACATCCTCAGTGTTCACAAGACTCTCAACAATGTCAGGGACTATCTCTTTATTTCTCAAGTGTCAGGCCTTTGTGACCTTGGGTCAATTATTTTCTTTAGCAAAATGAGATTAGCCTAGGTGGTCTGTAAGATCCCTTCTCATTCTAACATTCTATAATTATATGGTTCTTATTCCCTCAGTGACCCTCTTGGACGTTACTTTAAGTTGGATTGAATTAAGCTCCCTATGGGGTGTGTGTGTGTGTGTGTGTGTGATAGAGAGAGAGAGACAGAGAATGTGTGTGAGAGAAAGACAAAGATTAAGAGAGGAGCAAAGAAAGAGAGAGAGAGAGAGAGAGAGAGAGAGACAGAGAGAGACAGAGACAGAGACAGAGAGAATGAGAGACAGAGAGACAGAGACAGAGAGACAGAGGCAGAGATAGAGGGACAGAGAGAGGAAGCACTGAGAAAGTTAGGCTTCACCAACAGCAATAGGCAGATGGGAGAACAGCCCAACTGAAAGCAGGTTCATTTGCCTCCATGACACCTCACTATCTTCCCTGAGTGCAAAGCTCTCTCAACGGAGGATTGGAAGGGAATGGTCAAGATGTGGTTTGGAACGTGGGTGCCACAGACGAGTCACTTTTCTTGAGCCTCAGTTTCCTTATCCATGAAATGAAGGTAATAATGTTTTCAGGACTTACCCTAGAGGTTTGTTGGGAGGAAGCCACTTTGTAAACGAAGGTGTTATGTAATGCTTATTTCTATTATAACCGGGCAGTATTAGAATCACAATAATTATGAAAATAATTTTAAGTCAATTGATCTCTTTATAAATTGGATTGGTTGCCATGGAGATAAGCCAAGAAGATTTCCCATGACTTTAAAATTATAGAATTTAGAGCTAAAAGGTACAAATGTGAAAACAAAGTCCAATTGGTTTGCCCAAAGTCATAGGATTATAGGATCATAGATCTAGAGCTTGAAGGGAACTTGGAGACCATCTAGTCTAACTGGGACCCAGAGAAGGGAATAATGACTTGCCCAAAGTCACAGAAGTGCTAAGTGGCAGACCCAGGCTTTGAACCTGCAAACCCAGCACTTTCCCCTGTCTATCTTGAATGTACATAGTTATTATCATGTTGTTCTTCAGTCGTGTCTGACTGTCTGTGATCCCATTTGGGGTTTCTGTGGTAAAGATACTGGAGTGGTTTGCCATTTCCTTTTCCACCTTATTTTACAGATGGTGAAACTGAGGCAAAGACAGTTAAGTGACTTGCCTAGGATCACATAGCTAGTAAATGACTAAGGCTAGGTTTGAACTCAGGTCTTCCTGACTCCAGGCCTACCACTTATCTTCTGTGCTACCTAGTTGTCCTACTAACATATGGCCTCCCCAACGAGAATGTGAGCTTCTTTAGGACAGAGACAGTGCCTTTCTTTGGATTTTGAGAGTTTAGCATAGCGTCTGGTATATAGTTAGCCCTTAATAAATGTTTGTTGACCAACTGGATGACTGATCAAAGCTGCTGTTCCAATGCTCCTTGTTACTTTTTAGTAATGAGTTGGGAGTTGGGTTGGGGCGGTGGGGCAGAGAGGGAGCAGAAGGGAAGTAATGGCACAGATGGCAGCAGATAGTTACCTGTGGTTTTAATCATGAGCTACATATTCCAAGGCAGTGTTTAACCAAATGATTAGCTATGGAGATTGTTTGAGAGTAGGAACAATGATTTTCAATAGAAGGTTATGTGTTGAGTTATGTGTAGCACCACTATAACTGATAGGGTCAGCAGGGGCTCTGCCCTTGGGTACCATCATCATGGGGTGGAGGACTTTCCTCTACCAGGTAAACTACTCTTCCCCTGCCAGGCTTCTATCATCACGGCACCCTCCTCTTGAGGCTGCCTTCTCTCTTACTCTCCTCCAGCTGCACCCATAGTTGAACTGAACCTTACTGTCTTCCCCCTGACCGCACCTATACCACCCCAGTCTGGACTTCTTGCTGCTAAGCTTCCTTTCTGTTATCTCCCTCTTCCCTCAAAGTCTTCCTCTCATGTCTAGTCATGTTACACAAAGGATATTTTGTACACATTTATTTATGAACATGTTACCTCCACTGATAGAATGTAAATTCCTAAAGAACAGGGACTGTTTCATTTTTGCCACCTAATACAGTGCCTGACACATAAAGGATAGTTAATAAATGGCATATTAGATAGAGCGCCAGACCTGGAGTCAGGAAGACTCATCTTCCTGAGTTCAAATCCAGCCTCAGACACTTCCTAGCTGTGTGACCGTGGGCAAGTCACTTAACCCTATTTGCTTCAGTTTCCTCATCTATAAAATGAGCTGGAGAAGGAAATGACAAACCACTCTGGTATCTCTGCCAAGAAAACCCCAAATGGGGTCATAAAGAGTCAGACCAGACAGGAAAATGACTTAACAACAAGATCAGTAAATGCTCATTGATTGATTGGACATTGCACCAGAGTCTGACTTGGAAGGGAACTCTGAATTCTATTCCAATGGGTACCTGAGCAAGAATCCCCTCTTCTATAATTTCCCCAATAACTGGTCATTCAATCTTAAAGACCTTCAGTGAAGAGGGGAAGTCACTACCTCCCAAATCAGCCACTTCTACTTTGAGCAAGCTATTATGGACAGGAAATTTTGCCTGGCATCAAGCCTAAATTTTCCTTCTGTACTGCCCACCCATTGCTCCTGGTTCTCTTCTTTGAGGCCAACCACAAGAAGTCTAGTACTGCTGCTTTCCATTGGACAACCCTGCAAATACTTGGAGGCAGTTATTATCCTGGTTCTTCCTCTTACTAGCTGTGTTACCTTGGGCAAGTCACTTCATTGGGTCTTATTTTCTTCATCCACCAGATAAGGGGGGTTTATCTAAAATTCCTTCCAGTTCCAAATCCCAAACGATCCTATGATTCTAGCAAGGGAAGTAGGGTTTGTCTGTGCAAAAGGGAATGCTATAAATATGCGTTTTGTGGGTTTGAATGAGAACTTTGTGTTTATCACCCAAGCACCACTCTGTATTCAAAGTAATTCAACTCCTAAGTGAGGAGGATTTCAGTACCTTATGCCTGAAAGATTAGGTCTTTAAAAGGCTCTAAAACTAGGCTTAATGAGAGTGCCTTGGAGTTTGAATGTCACTTCAATTCTATGGGCCTCAGTTCCTCATATGTAAGGTGAGGGGGTTGGTCTCAATGATCTCTAAAGCCACTTCTGGCTCGAAAGTCCTACTATCTTATGAATTAATACATCCGTCTCCAGAAATGCTATTGGCATCCCCCCCACCCCTCCCCTCTAAACCCCTATAATGCCTCATTCTAAGTCCAGGAGTATTGACTGGAATTGCTTCCTTGATCTATCTTGGGAATTATACAGATAACTTAGAACAAGGTTCCAGTAAGAAATTGAATTGATTGAATTCCCTCAGTGATATTTTTTAAAATTAATTTAGTTATGGGTACCACACCTGGGAGGTGTTTGATAAACCAGAGCACATTCAGAGAAGGGCAACCATAGTGATGAACACACTGGAGACCATGCCGTAGGATGGTCAGAACAATGAATGGGGGATATTTACTTGAGAGAGGGGAACACTTAGGAGGGATGTGATAGAATTCAAGAATTTGAAGCGTTATGTGAATGAAATTGTAGACTTGTTTAGCTTGTCCCCAGAAGGCAAAAGGAGGAAGATTTCAGTTAAATATAATAAAAACCTTCCTAAAATATTGAGCCGCCCCATAAAAAATGGACCGCTTTGGAAAGTAGTGGGTTTCCTTCACTAGCTCTTTTCTAGCAAAGCTTAGCGACCACTTGTCAGAGATGTTAC